>NC_134467.1:43796019-44061019 GCF_047948215.1 Lycorma delicatula
AAATAGATAAAAATTTCTTTGAATTTAGGGTAAATTTCAAAGAAATTTTTCCTCCAACCTATAACATATGAATACGTTAAAAAAATGAATAAAATAATTTATTTATCTCATTTTAAAATATTTAAATTTTTTCTTTTTTTTAATTTTAAATCGTAACTAATGTTATTGGAAAATTTAATTTCACTGTTATTAATTTTTCCAGACCCTAGCCGGTAATGAATTCCGTGACTTTTAGTATTGTTATGGGACTTTCCTGTAATGCGGCTGAAGCCACGTTCCGGGAATATCCTTCAACTGTGGGTTGTTTCTGATGCACAGTTTACACACACAACTTAATTTAAAATATTTATAATTTCATTTAAATATAATATTTTTTCGTTTATTTAATCCAATGATTCTAACTAAAGCACGCGCGTAATTAATTCGCGAGGGTGTGGCGATACTAGCGGCAACAGTCGGCACTAACTAATGTAATTTCTCTACTTTTTTTGATCAACGAGTTTTTCTTTAATTTTACAACTTACATAGAACAAATTTCACTTGTGCAATCGGCAGACTGATGTAGCAGCGAGGCTTAACGAACCAGGTACCGAGTCGACCGGGCGATCGAGTTCGAGACCCCGCTAGACCGCTACAAATATAATATTTAATAGACATTAAATATTATTCATTTATTTAATTCTACCATTTACCTGTGACGTCACAAGATGATTTTTTTGAGGTGGAGTTGCGATTTTGCAAAAATTTTTTTTGGCAAATAATGTTATATTTTAATCGTTAAAAAATGTGCCTATGAAAAATATGGTCATAATTAGACGATATCTCGAGATACTGAGAGTGACTTTGTTCTTCAGCCTCACACCTTTGACCTTTTAAGTTAAAATTTTAATAGCATCAATGCCAAATATACCTGGTGATTCAAAGAAACGGGAAATTTAAAAAATTAAATAACATTAATGAAATTTTTTTTAGAAAATGAATTTTATTTCATGTAATTGTACAAATGTTGCCATTTTAGGATACATACATTTTAGTTTATTTTTTTAAAGATGACATCTTACAGGTGACCTCTTCTACGTAAACACTCACGAAGTCTCTTCGTTAAATTGTTCGTGGTTTGACGTAACATCTCGACTGGAATTTCCGAAATTGCTACTCGGATCTTTGCCTTCAGTTTTTCCGTTGTAGCAGGTTTACTGTTGAACGCTTTGCTTTTAAGGTGACCCCGCAAAAAGTAATCGCAAGCTGAGAGATCAGGCGATCTGGGAGGCAATCTAATGTCACCGTTTCGTGAAATGACACGTTGTCCAAACAATCGGCGTACAGCTGCCGTCGATATTCGTGCAGTATGTGACGTTGTTCCGTCTTGTTGAAACCGGGCTGTGTTAAGAATCGGTGGAAATCTCTTTTGTTGTTCCGCAACAAAGGTTGCAAGCACGGCTACGTAACGAGCCGACGTCACTGTAATCGCAAGACCGTTGTCATCCTCAAAAAAATAAGGGCCTATAACACCGTAACATGACATAGCACACCACACGGTCACTTTCTGGCTGTGCAACGGACGCTGGTGTAGCTGCGTAGGATTTTCTTGTGCCCGGTATCTGAAATTTTGCTCGTAACATATCCACTTAGGTGGAAATCCGCTTCGTCTGACATCCACAGTTCGTGAACAAACTCTTCGTTATCGTTTATCTATTGTGCTCGCACAACTGCATCGTTCGGTTTCAGTTCCTGAACGATCTGCAACTTGTACGGATGGAATTACAAGTCCTTCGCTAACGTTCTTCGAACGCTTGAACTATGCGACTGTAAAGATGCTGAGAGACGACGGATTGACCGATGTGGACTTCGTGTGACAGCATCTTGTAAAGCTTGAACATTCTGTGGTGTACGGACGGTTCGCTCACGGCCTGGAGGTTTCTTTTTCATTGCCGAACCGGTTTCCTAAAAATTAGATATCCGTGTTTTAATTGCACGTGCTGATGGAACACGGTCGTGCCGTCCCGGATTAAAATGACGGCGAAATTCTCTACGCGCTCCCTCCACAGTGTCATTGTTTTTGTAAAACGCTTTGATAGCAAATGCACGTTGCGCACCACTCCAAAGATCCACGACAACTGAATGGCAGGTTAGGTTAGAGAGGCTGGCACCACTTATCAAGTGGTACCAATCGCCCACGGCTCCCAACACAACTTTCAAAATTTCCCGTTTCTTTGAATCATTCTGTATATAGATGTAATCTGACCAAGTTTGGTCAAAATCGTCCAAGATTTCTGGAAATATAAGGTGATTTAGAGGCCGATATTGAATACTTAACGGTACATATGAAAATTAACATCCGGAAAATTTTCATTCATCCGGTTTTTGATTTTTGAGTTTTTTAGGTGTCAAAACGTCAACATCCAGTAAAAACCCGCATATTCTCAAATTTGACAGATTAAAAAACTTTCCCTTCAATAGCTATAGCGCTATAAGCTATACGGGAAATATATTCCCGTATATGTATTTCCCGACGGGAAAATAATAATATACTCGTATATAAATATATAATAAAAAAAAGCATCAAAAAATATTAAGCACAAAAAAAATCATTTTATTTTATTAGTTAACAAAATAATATTTGTCATATTTTTAGTGGAAAATATTTTCAAATATTGCTCTAAAAAACTAAGGAAATATTTAAAAAAAAAAAAAAAAAAAAAAAGAATAGACATTCTGTGTGTGTTTGCGCGCGCGCGCTTGTTTTTATATATATATATATTCAGTGTTACATGGATTTAAATTGGATTAAATTTAGGTTAGCACATCCAAGCCCTTAAACTGAAACATCGCTACACAAGGTCCTCCTTTTCTACCATTATCATACTATGTAACCAACACCAGGATTTACCCTTTATCGTTACCTTAACTAACTTTACATAATATATGTAACTAAACTAGTCTTGCTATATAATTTAATTACATCAGTGCCGCGTCACTGTCGACCCCTATACTTCTATCACACCTTTGTTAACTATCGGTTAACCAGATAGTCCTAGATAAAATAATCAATAAGGGTAATTTATCCTACATTTAACGTTCATTTATTTAGGAAACGTATTATGTATAGAATTTCAAAAAAGGATTTACCTGAGTTTTTATATATATATATATATATATATATATATATATATATGAACAATTTTTTTTTTTTACTATGTAAAACTTACTTTTAAATATTAATAATAATTCAAGACTTCTCTAAATTATATATTACAGTTGATACAGAGGTTAATTGATGAAGATTTTTGCAGTCATTCAGGGTATTTTCTACTGCTGAAAATTAAGAAAGAAGTACATAGAAATATAGGTTCGTAAGCACTTCGTTACCGAACTGGCGAAATATTTCGTTCTCATTTCTGCACCTTCTGTAAATTAAAACCAGGTTGTAATTCTTGGTACATAAATTAAGGATTAGTGGTTTTATATGAAATCTGTCTTGAAAAACAAAAAACAAAAAAAAAAAAATATAGGTCCTAACGCATATTTTTTAATAATTTTTGATAATTAATCAGTATTTTGAATAATTTTTGAGAAATCTGGGGTCAAAGAGAAAAGTCTCGGGGTCGAACAGTATTCTATTTTATATTTGGTGTAAAATAATTTTTTTAAAAGTGTGATAAACAAGTAACAGTTTTAAACGAAAATTGTAGGGAATTTGAATTTGTAAAATGGTATTTACATCTCAAATAGATAATACAATTTATGCGATCTTAACTTTGTTTTAATATAAGAGCCTTTAACTACTTTTTAAATGTAATTTTCTCAATGGTGGAAGAAGAAAAAAATTTAATTTTTCTACGTCAACAAAAAATTTTCGTGTTTATTCTGTTTAATTTGTACTTTCAGATAAAAAAAAAAAAAAAAAAAATGTATTTTTAATATTTATTTTTATTTTTGTTTATATTGCCCAAAATACTGACATGTGATTTGATTTTAAGTATATATTATCTTATAAAATAATTAATCTTTATGTTAAGTTTCATTAAATTTATTTAAAAAAATGTATTTTTCATTATTCTTAATTAGTGTAGAAGATACTTAAATAAAAAAAAAATCCCTTTCGGCACGCCGAAAGGCGGAGGTAGATTTCACCAGTGCTAAATAGGGTATAAAACAGATTTCCACCTTAAAGTTAAGAAATACTTAAAATTTACTCAATACGATATTGGTTGCATGTGAAACGTTTCACACGTTTAGGATACGACAAACCCCATCTTACAATTCCTGTAATATTTTTGTCATTGCTTGCCGTAAGGGTTGGTCATATCAAAAATTGTTAGGTAATGTTTAGAAGATTGTCGATCACTTAAATCCAATTCGATACTGTGCCTATTAAGGGAAGCATGATTTTTTTGTCTTAGAAACCCAATTTTTTCCACCCTCTGGGCCAACGGTTGGTGATATCAAAAAACTTTACTTAGATAAGTTTTAGGCCCTTATTCAAAAAATAGTAGGAACTATAAACGAATTCAATGTTTTACTTAATAGGAAAGTTATAACGATATTTTGTTTTTCAAAACAGCCCTCCCATTTCCACCCTCATGGTCCGATTTTGCCCATTAACGAACTCGACCAAGATTTTGTGTCGTTGTATATTATGAATCAATTAGAAAGGGATTGGCACAAAATTACGGAAGTTATCGTGACACAAGGAAGTGAAATATATATATAAACTTTTGAACTGACGGTAGATAAGATGTCAATTTTGTAGCGCGTGAAAATGTCATGCGTTATCGAAATTTGAATTTTAACTGCAGTCAAAAAATAAGTTCAAAATCCAAACTTTTTGTTATTTTGGGATTTTTTTGACACTTTTAGTCCAGTCGATTACAATCAAAAAGGGAGGGGCACAATTAGATGTTACAACAGTCCTAAATCCAAAATTTCAATATTCTATGGCAAATCGTTTTTGAGTTATGCGAGATACATTCGTACGTACAGACTTCACGCTGAAACTAGTCAAAATGTATTCAGGGATGATCAATGAAAATGGATATTTCCGTTGAAATTTGAAAACCGAAATTTTTCGAGATCACATTTCTTACTTAAATACTTTGTACAAGGAAGTAAAAATGTGTATATGTAATTTAATAGGCGAACAAGGATGTGGTGTCCACATCAGATTTTGTTTTGTAATATTAATCATTCGATTGACTTGAATCGATCAGTTCAAACCCAGCTCACACAGTGATAAGAGAGTTCATTAAAGTTGTACTTCAACTGGCAAATCTCTATTACAACACTTATATATTTTTTCGAGATTTATAGAGGTGAAATATATTTGGAAAACCTTCTCAGTTATCCTTAGAAACAAGGGTAAAAATTTGGTTGCGATTGATATAGTGGTTTTTTTGTTTATCCCCAACAAACGAAACCCTCTTCCTGTTTATGTAGTTTATGCAAATATCCTGTTATGCAAATATTCCTGTTTATGCAAATATCATCTATTTTTTCTTACTCTTTTATCATATTCCATGCGTTTTTCATTTGTTTCATCACGGCTTCGTTTTTTCTCATCTCTCCATTTTCTTCCAGTCCTTTTTTATTTTTACCACAAGAACTTTTATATTATAAATTCTAAGATATTTAGAAATATCTAAAGTAAGTATGTATAAGCCAGTATATATATATATATTTATATATACTATAAGTTCATAGAGATGTGTTAAATTCCATGTTTTACAGAAATAAAAGGAAAGTTAAACAAATATTATAACCCATTTTTTTTAAACAAACAGGAATTAAAAAAAATATTTAGCAACATATATCAATTATGATTAACCGAAATCCGTATGTAATAAAAAATCTATTCTAATTTATATAACATAGATATTTATATCAAATTACTTTATTTTATTTATTATTGCATTTTTTATATTTATAACAAATAATACACAGCACTTGTTGCTTTCCCTATTTTCGTATCTCTTGCTGAACTACCTTCTTAAAAAAAGTATAATAATAAAAATAGAAAAAAAAATAGCTTCTCTCTTGCAATACAGCGTAGTAAGTAAGCCACCTGTTGCTTTTTTAAACCTAACATCGTACTTTGTTTTTCTACTAAAAAGAAAAAAAATGTATAATATTATTTTTATAAGTTATAATTTTTATTAATAAAATTAAAAATGTTAATTTTTAGAGAATAAACAATATGCACCTATACCAAATCAGATTAAAAATATTTCCGTATTTCTGAATCAAATACTTCGGCTAATTATATATGCTGCGTTGCATTTTTTTTTTTAATAAATATGAACAACCAGTTAAAAAATCTTTCCACAAATTTATTTAAAATAAATTAATTTTTTTTTTTTACAGAAATAATATTTATTAATGCCATTGAATTTTTAAATAATAATAATTAGAAAAAAAATGTTTTTTTTTTTAATTCCAATTCAAAATTTACATTATTTTGTTCTTATATATAAGCCTCCCATCTAGCCAGAATCTGAACCCTCAAGGCTCAGGCGAACCCAGGAGCCAACTCATGAGTTCCACAGGACCTCCCGTGGCTTATTCCAGGGCCGCAGAGCTCGTTTCGATTGCCATTCCCAACTACTCAAAGGGCTCCGTCCCCTGGATCTCCGCACTGTTCGTTATCCATCCTCATGATTGAAAAATTAATACTGATAAATGACATTTTACTAAGCATTTGGCACCGTTCGTAATTAACACAATTGTATAAAAGTTCCACATATCGACAATTTTAAATTATATATCCGAGTACTTTTGGAGCCGTTACTCTATTTTCAGGGTATTACCATATGATGTTAATTCAAATATAAATGTATAATCATATTTAAGCTAAAAATTTTATCTTCATAATAGTCGGTCGTCAAGAAATAAAATTAATTTGTACGTCAATAAGACTGTAACGTCATATCTGTAAGATGTTAACGACTATTTACCCCATTATTGATAACATCAGACTATATTTTTTAAATTATTATGATGTAATAATCAACAAAATGAAAAAAAAACCAACGAATAATCTCAACAAATCTGATGTGGACCCCACATGACTTACTTGTACGCCTTTTAAATTACATATACACATATTTTTAAAATTAAAAGTACATAAAATTTTATTTCATTAATAACTTCTGATATTTTTTTTTTTTGTTATTATTGAATTATTATTTATTGTAATTTTTTTTTTTATAATCCGATGTTAACAATTATTAATACATATATTTAAATTACAAAAAAAGGTAAAAAAAGGGGAGATGACGTTCGATGTGCCTTCCCCTTATAAGATCCAAATATTTCATTAATTAAAATTTTATTTGGCTATAAATCTGGAACTAATGAAAATAAGTACCACTTTAGATCGTTGAAAAGCTCTAATGAGGGCTTATTACTGCAGTTAATCCAATTTTTTTTTGGATTTTGGGCTTTTTTGGACACTTTTTGGTTCATTCGATTGCAATCAAAATGGAAGGTGTACAAGTAGATGTTATAACAGTTCTAAAATCAAATTTTCAACATTCTACGACTAATCGTTTTTGAGTTATGCGAGATATATACGTACGTACAGACCTCACGCCGAAACTAGTCAAAATGGATTCAGGGATGATCAAAATGGATATTTTCGTTGAAATCTGAAAACTGAAATTTTTGCGATCGCAATCCTTCCTTTATTTCGTACAAGGAAGTAAAACTTTATTTAATAATATCCATATATAAAAGATAACTTTATTCGATTTTTCTGGAAGCGAGAATTTTTTTTTAAAAGATTACATAGGGGAACACGCATCTACTGAGCTTAATATAAAATAGGGTTTTTTTTTTTTGGAAAAATGTATGGCCCATTTACACGAATCTGTATAAAAAATTTTCAAAAATTCGGTTTATCCAGTTAAATCTTTCTTTACAATGTCAATGGCGGAGTGGTAGATTCTGGGTCTTTAATCCGGATGTCCCGTGTTCAAATCCCGGTATTGCAGGAATACAAAAAAATTCCTTTTCCATATTCTAAGCACAAGCTTCAAGCTTATGTAGGGATATCATCAAGCCAAAAAAAAAAGAATAAAATTATTATATTAAAAGTTTCATTTTTGTAATATTATTGTGAAAAAATTAGTTAACTTATGAAAGACATAAAAATATTATAATTAAAATAATAGTAGAAATGAACAAAAATTATATTAAAAAATAAAATAAAAATTCTTTGGGGCTTTTAACGGGAATCAAAATCACGTTACAGTAGCTATAAATATATGGAAATTCAATTCAGCAAGCTCTTCGCTACACTGAACACTATTGCGAAGAGAGAGTGTTAATATGTTCCGATTCTTTAAGTGCACTTGTCGCAATTCGGAACAAGAACATTAAGGATGTCCTAATTGCAAACATCCTGTCCATTTTATACGTTCTAAAACAACGATGAAAGCGATGCGTATTTGTATGGACTCCGGGGCATGCTGGTATTACAGGTAATGAAATCGCAGACGAAGCTGCCAGAAAGGCAACAGTCTGCTATGATTTAGATGCATTTCCTGTAAGAGTGGCAGATGTTAAAAATCGTCTAACAAACATAGTAAAAAACAAGTGGAACGCTGAATGGAGGAGTTTAAATACAAAATTAAACTCGGTAAAAACTTCTCGTTATAAATGGAAAAGCGACTTTAAGTTGACTCGCCGTGAACAAGTAGCGGTGACCAGACTTAGAATCGGTCACACGCGATTAACAAATTTATATTTGTTAACCGGCGAAGTGAGACCAATGTGCGGTGTTTGTAATAAAACACTGACAATCAAGCATCTAATAGAAGAGTGTACCATATATGAGGACCTCAGAAAGAGGTTCCGTGTTACAAATAATAATAGTCCTGATCTGGATAATGGAAATGAAGAAAATATAGTTGCATTTTTACACGCCAGTGGACTTCTCAAAAGTCTACAAAATGAAAGTTTATAGCTGTGATAAAAGAATCTCTAAGCGGTAGTTTTATATATATATATATATAAAGAAAGAAATGGTATTGATAAGTTGAAATTTTTATTTCATGGTCTTTTGAGAACCTTATCTCAAATTTTAATATTGGGGCCCTTTACACCCCGTAAGTGTTTGTGATTGTCCTTGTCTTATATGTCTTAATGTTTATTGTGAAGTTTGTGTTTTTAAATAAAATGTAAGGACCCTTTACACCCTTACATATGACGATCCTGATGGAGATAATAATTTCTTTTAAAGAATGTGACGAGGGCTAATGACCTTAGCAGTCGATGCACATAAAAATTAATAAAAAAATTAAAAAAAAAAATATATATATATATATATATATTTGGGGAGAGAGAGAGAGAGAGAGAAATAAAGGAAAATTAATTGAAATAATAAATCTTCGAAAAGCTTTTCTTTGTTCTATAATAAATAATAAAATTAAAACTTAATAAAAGTTTACATTTTAACAAGTTTTAATCTTTAAACTTTTTATCCGATTTAACAGTCATTTAAAAATTAAACCTTTCATATTTATAATATTGTATTAATTTTCAATAAATGTACATCTTCTATACTTAACGATCAAAGAATATCATTAATGAAAAAGGATATACGTTTTTGAACTTTAAACTTTAACGTTTTAAAACTTATTTAATTTAAAATGAAACAAAACAATACTAAAATAAACAGAAAAACTTTCTATATAATATTACTTGATATTTAATTATAATCACGTATAATTAAGTTAGGTTATACAGAGTGATTCGTAAATCATTATACTGGTCTACGAATTTGGAATTTTTTTTTTTTTTTTTTGGCGAAATACGCGTTATCATCGCTCCCGTTCAAAAATTAACAAAAAAAATCCCTTCTCGGATGTTAAAATATTAATAAAATAAGGTAATAAAAAATTAAAACTAAAAGAAACGTGTAACCATTAGAAAAAAATCTGATGTGAACACTACATGATTTCCTTTACACCTATTAAATTACATATAAGAAAAGTACGTAAAATTTTATTTCACTAATAACTTCTGATATTTTTTCATATTTTCTTTTATTGTTATTATTGAATTATTATTTATCGTAAAAAATTTTTACCATCAGAGGTTAATAATTATTAATAAATCAATAAATTTAAATTAAAAAAAAATCGGAAATGAAGTCGGATTCGAACCGATGTACCTTCCCTTGTAAGATCCAAATATTTCATTAATTAAACTTTTATTTGGTTATAACTCTGGAACCAATAAAAATAAGTACTACTTATGATATGTCGTTAAAAAGCTCTCAATTAGGGGGTTATATTACTCCAGTTAAGAAAAAGTCCAAGAACTAATTTTTTTTAAATTTTGGGCTTTTTTGGACAGTTTTGGTACAATTAATTGCAATCAAAAAGGGAAGTGCACAACTAAATATTACATCAGTACTAAGTTCAAAATTTCAACAAAGTACGGCTAATCGTTTTTGAGTTATGCGAGATATAAACATACATCATGCCGAAACTAGTCAGAATGGATTCAAGGATGGTCAAAATGGATATTTCCGTTGAAATCTAAAAACTGAAATTTTCCGCGATCGCAATACTTCCTTTTTTCGTACCAGGAAGTAAAAATTTATAGCACCGATAACAAAATAAAATCAAAATTTATTTTTGGTTATAATGAAATCTTTTGAAGAATACTGATTTTTCTTTGAAGTAGTGATACCTGGTCTCGTCACGTACGAAGTCCCCAACTGATCATCGAAGCTGGTACACTAAGGCGTACCAGTCCTTTACAGCTCTCTTTATTTTTCCTGTTTAGCCGCCAGGAATTACTGTTCAGGTATTACTTCGGAGGATGATATGTCTGAGTGTAAATAAAAGGTAGTCTTGTACAGTCTCAGGTCGACCGTTCCTGAGATGTGTGGTTAATTGAAACACAACCACCATAGAACACCGGTATCCACGATCTAGTGTTTAAATCCGTATAAAAATAACTGACTTTACTAGGATTTGAACGTTGGAACTCTAGATATCCAAATCAGCTGATTCGGAAAGACGCGTTCAACTCTAGACCAACCCGGTGGGTTAGTCCTCTTAGAGATGAGGCTTTCTAACGCCTTCCTCTAGAAGCCTCCTCTCCGCTTCTCAACAGGATAATAATCTAACAATTGTTTTGGTTACCTATCTTTAATATCATTTGAACCCGTGCTTAAAAAAATAAATATTTTTAATTTTTTTTTTTTTTTTTTTTTTAATTATGGAATTTGTCCTTTTTGTTATATCTGTAATTATCCCATTCCTTATTCGATCCAGTTGGAAAAAAATCCATTTCCAAAGCCTAAATTTTTAAAGCTCAAAAATAAAAGAAGGTTTGTACTAAATGGTCAATGTTTTCTGCTTGGTTATTTCAAGGAAAAATTTGGATTACACCCTTAAATAATTTTCATCCTATTTAACTTGATGTCGAAAATTTCATCAACGAGTAATTTTATAATTTGTGATCCAGCGAATTTTCTTTCTTTAAAAATCTGGAAGATCGCATTAAAGACGACTTAGCTTAGGAAAAATTTCTCTTAATTATTTAAATCCTTCTTAATTCCATGTTTTAACAAAATTATTTACCAATCCTTGTTTTATATGTAAAGTTGGTAAAATAACATGCTGAAAGATGACTAAAGAAACATATTTCAACTTCTTTTTCTGGAGTGAAAGTCTCTTTTTTTAAATATTTAATTTGGCCGGCCTCCGTGGCGCGAGTGGTAGCGTCTCGGTCTTTTCATTCGGAGGTCCCGAATTTGAATCCCGGTCAGGCATGGCATTTTCACACACGCTACAAATCATTCATCTTCATCCTCTGAAGAATTCCTAACGATGGATCCGGAGGTTAAAAAAAAAATTAATTTAACATGAAGGAGAGAATTGGAAAGCAGGATAAGGAGAAATTTTTATGTTAATTAATCATTTTTATTTTTGTCTTCACTCATTTGACTGGTTTGATGCAGCTCTCCAAGATTCCCTATTTAGTGCTAGTCGTTTAATTTCAGTATACCCTCTACATCCTACATCCCTAACAATTTGTTTTACATATTCCAAACGTGGCCTGCCTATACAATTTTTTCCTTCTACCTGTCCTTCCAATATTAAAGCGACTATTCCTGGATGCCTTAGTATGTGGCCAATAAGTCTGTCTCTTCTTTTAACAATATTTTTCCAAACGCTTCTTTCTTCATCTATTTGCCGCAATACCTCTTCATTTGTCACTTTATCCACCCATCTGATTTTTAACATTCTCCTATAGCACCGAATTTCAAAAGCTTCTAATCTTTTCTTCTCAGATACTCCGATCGTCCAAGCTTCACTTCCATATAAAGCGACACTCCAAACATATACTTTCAAAACTTTTTTCCTGATATTTAAATTAATTTTTGATGTTAACCAATTATATTTCTGACTGAAAGCTCGTTTCGCTTTTGCTATTCGGCATTTTATATCGCTCCTGCTTCGTCCATCTTTAGTAATTCTACTTCGCAAATAACAAAATTCTTCTACCTCCATAATCTTTACTCCTCCTATTTTCACATTCAGTGTGGTCCATCTTTGTTATTTCTAATACATTTCATTACTTTTGTTTTGTATTTGTTTATTTTCACGCGATAGTTCTTGCGTAGGACTTCATCTATGCCGTTCATTGTTTCTTCTAAATCCTTTTTATTCTCGGCTAGAATTACTATATCATCAGCAAATCGTAGCATCTTTATCTTTTCACCTTGTACTGTTACTCCGAATCTAAATTGTTCTTTAACATCATTAACTGGTAGTTCCATGTAAAGATTAAAAAGTAACGGAGATAGGGAACATCCTTGTCGGACTCCCTTTCTTATTACGGCTTCTTTCTTATGTTCTTCGATTATTACTGCTGCTGTTTGGTTCCTGTACATGTTAGCAATTGTACAATTTAATTAATAAATTAATTAAATACTTAACTAATCATAAGTTGTTTAAATTTTTATTTTCAATTGATTATTTTTATCAACTGTTTCTTATTTATCTGGAAACTCCTAATAAACTGTTGTATCATTTTAAGCAATTCTATAAAAATTTAAATAGAATAAAATAATAAAAAAGTATTATTACGAATAATAATTAAAAAATATATATATCAAGTAAAAAAGAGATTATGATACCTGACAGAGAGAGAGAGAGAAAGAGAAAGAGAGAGAGAGAGAGTGTGTGATAAAAAATCGAAGATAGAGAGAGAAACAGGAAAAGTAAGGATAAGAGATGATTTTATTTTATTTCAAAATACTTTAAATTCTTTTTCTGTGTGAATTTCCTTTTACTGATAATGTACTTCGGAATTTAAATTTTGTACTTAAAATTACTTATTCATGCACTTCACATTTAACACATCAATGATTCTACGTTTTACGATAATATTAATATTTTATAATAAATTAAAATTTTATTCACGTTTAGAAAAAAAATATATATATGTTATAATATATATATATATATATATATTCAGAGTGTTTCTAAAATAGTGGGCTGGCTATACTTTTTCGGATTCTACTTGTAAAACTAAACAAAAATATCGTTAGGATAAATGGCAATTTCTCCTTCGTTCTCTCAGTGTACGCCATTTTGTTATTTTATATAAAAATGTCTATCTCAAGTTCAGATAGAGGAATCACATGAATATATTGAAAGCGCTTTTGTAATAAAAATTTAAACTTACTAAAAAATCAGTACTTAAATACCTACGAAAATTACCAAATAGCAGCCGTTTATATTTTTCAATCTGTTATATCTCCATAAATATAACTTTTATCAAAATGTAAGTAAAACTTGAAACTTGAAACCCGAAATTTTCCGCGATCGCAATACTTCCGTTACTTCGTAAAAGGAAGTAAAAATTTATAGCACCGATAACAAAATAAAATCAAAATTTATTTTTGGTTTTAATGAAATCTGTTGAAGAATACTGATTTTTCTTTGAAGTAGTGATACCCGGTCTTGTCACGTACGAAGTCCCCAACTGATCATCGAAGCTGTCAACTAAGGCGTACCAGTCCTGTTACAGCTCTCTTTTTTTTTCCCCGTTTTGCCTCCAGGAATTACTGTTCTCGTATTACTTCAGAGGATGAATGAGGATGATATGTCTGAGTGTAAATGAAATGTATTCTCTTACAATCTTAGTTCGACCATTTCTGAGATGTATGGTTAATTGAAACCCAACAACCAAAGAACACCGATGACCTAAAATTTACACCGGTAATAAAATATTAAGCCTTTTATTTTGAACAAAATGAAATTTTATTTTTTTAAATCGGTTAACAAATAGCCAAGTTATGGTAGAAATGTCTCTACGCAGTCAATGTCTCGTTTTTATTTCGATCCGATACACTAAAAGTGACTCGCTGACATACAGACTGACCAATTTATCTTTACAGTTGGCCAAATGGACTAAAATTTTCTATTGTAGATTTTCAGTTTTGTTAAAAAAATACAATGGTGGCCAATGGTCCAATGGCCGATGGTCCCATTGGTCGGTCTGTAGCTCGGAGGACCTTCATCCAAGTTCTATAACGTTTCACGTTAACCCAACGGCCGTGTGCCCCGACACAGTCCCACCCGATTTTTGGTTATTACCCTGAAGTTTACTAAAATCTAAATTTAAAAAAAATTAAATAGGTAATATATTTAAAATATGTAATTATTGCAATTACAAGAAAGGAAATGATGAAATTCTTAGGATTTTCTGTGCTGGGAGTAAAGTATTTCTTGAGCAATTTTAATATGTTACTTTTTCTTTTTCGTAGGAACATCACGGTGTCTCTGAGCCGACAGCCCCATCCGGGAGGGGATGGAATGCCTCGATCTGCCGTTTACGATGATCGGGTGGGGACTCCCTCGCAGTACTGTTTGGCGGGAAAGTAAGACCGAGTCCCAGTGGGGGGATCCTGGGGATCCGTTGGGGTCTTCTCATTAGAGACATGGCGCCTAAACGACCGAGTCCCGGATATATGGCGGGAACTTTGTTCCAGACGAGATAGTTAGAGGCTGTGGCACCCCTCGAAGTCGAGTTTATGTTTAGTTGCGGATTTTTTTATCTAACCATTTTATATTTCCCAGAAATATGTAAAAAAATGTAATTCTCAGACCAACAGCCGCATATAATTACTAAAAAGAGTATTTCAAACTTTTGTAATTCTATCGCATATAATGAAGGCGAAGCTGTGATAATGGATGCAAGTAATATATATATCGAACGGCTAAATATCAAGGTCAATGAATAAGTAATAGCAGAAACAGATAGATTAAAGTACTTGGGGGTCACCTTTCAGAGAAATGGTGCATTTACGGAACACATACACGAGGTTTGCAATAGGGCTGATAAGATGACTAAATCTCTTAATATTATTATGACTTCTCAAAGAGCACCTAAAGCGTCTAAAAGGAGGGTTGTTGCGTCCTCGGTTATGTCGTCGATATTATATGCTGTCCCTGTATGGTGGCCTTCAGTACGGATAAAGAAGAACTTGGCACGCTTAGTTAGGACCAATAGGAGACTGTTGCTTGGCGTGGTCTCCGCGTATAGGACAGTCTCCTATGAGGCGTTATGCGTTTTATCAGGAGTGCCTCCGATCGACCTTATGGCTCATTTCAGAGTCGAAAGATATCAAGGTGTTGAAGTACATGAAGCGAGGCATAGGCTAATAGAGAGATGGCAAAAGAACTCAAAAGAACTGACCGGTGGGCCGACCTGACATGCCGGACTTATAGCCGGTAGGTGGGGAGGCCCATTAGAGTAGAACAGGCACTCCCCTGGGTGGCGCAATACCAACCAGTCGGACCGGCCCAGGAGAGTAGAGTGAAAAAAAAAAAATATATATATATATATATGTATACATAATATATAAATATATACATATTGTAACCAGACCGGTATAACGGATCCCTACCAATTAAGAAGAAAGTAGTAGAATATATAACAACGGGAGCAATCCAGAAAGAGGCTAAAATAAACCCTTTTAATAAAGTAACAGGTCCATTTAACAGTCGTTTTTTTGTAAAAATACCCACTGACACACAATAAGCAGATGTTCCGTGAGAAAATTTATTGGACCCAGGGTTAGAAATGCATGTGAACGAAAGGGCACGGTCGATCATTCTCACGCTCGACTGGGCTCTGGTCCTACAGGTAAAGAAAATAGGAGTATAAATACTCCGAGGAAGACCAGCTGACCATCAGTCTAGGCGAGACATTATGATGCGAGTCTACAAGGAGAGTCTACGAGAGTGCTACGGTAGCGAGTTTGAAGCGAGAGTATTCTACGAGGAGGTCAGTGACGGAGCGAATTAATTTCTAGTGAATTAAGCTCGACGCGGTTACGGTGACGTTATAAACCCACTGGGTTGGTCTAGTGGTGAACGCGTCTTTCCAAATCAGCTGATTTGGAAGTCGAGAGTTCCAGCGTTCAAGTCCTAGTAAAGCCTTGTATTTACTAGCCTTGTATTTACAAAGCCTAGTAAAGCTTTGGATTTTTTTCCTCCTCGCTTGATAAGTCAGTACAAGATTCGACATTTTCATCTTCATCTAAGTTCCCTGTATCTGGTGTACTAAAATTGGATGATCTTGGCTATGTGGCACTGGCCGCATGGCAAAGGGAATATCAGGGTTTTTAACAGTACGCCTATCTAGTTTACCTATTATCCCATATATCTTTAATACAACCCACCGGATTGGTCTAATGGTGAACACGTCTTCCCAAATCAGCTGATTTGAAAGTCGAGAGTTCAAGTCCTAGTAAAGTCAGCTATTTTTATACGGATTTGAATATTTGATCGTAGATACCGATGTTCTTTGGCGGTTGGCTTTCAATTACCCACATATCTCACGAATGGTGGAACTAAGACTGTACAAGACTACACTTCATTTACACTCATACATATCATCCTCATTCATCCTCTGAAGCACCAGTACCTGAGCAGTAATTCCCGGAGGCTAAACAGGAAAAAGAAAAAAAAAAGGTGACGTTATAATTCCATTACTGGAAAATAAGAAATGTTTCGGTGATTTACTGTTAGACTATAAGTGAAAGAGTCAATGTACTAAATTTCATTCATAAATTGTTACGGTAGTTTTATTTGGAAATAGTATTTATTAATATTTATTTTTTTATTTATTTATTAATATTTGCAAATAATATTTATTGAAAGGTATTTGAGTGAAAGAACTTTATACTAGTCTTATCTATTGTATTGTTGTTAATACAAGAATAGTAGTTAAAGTTTTAAGACTAGCGGTCATGTAATGTATTTTTTCAATGAGACTGAATTCTTCTTTTCATAATTTATCTACCAATTAATGAATCCTGAAGATTATTTAAATTCTGTTTTATATTTAACCACTGTTTATTATTATTACTCTTGAAATTTATTACTATAATTACTGTGGTTTTGATTACTATGATTATTTGTTTATTACTGATATTTATTTGTCTTAATGTTTGCGTTTGTCATTATTATTATTCAGATTATTATTGTGATTACTATTTTTATTATTTGTTTTATTATTGTTGTTTACTATTATTATTGATTTACGTTTATAAACCAGTAAATTGTAATTATATAAACACTTTCAATTGTCAATCTCTCAGTATCCTGATCGAGCCACGAACATGCGACATATATATATATATATTATTATTATTATTATTATTATGCTTTTACGGCCAACATGGGACCACTTAAGTCAATTGTAGTTGGATCTTTTCTGAGAAAAGCGTGCTATTTTACTCTTTCGAGCTGCCCAGTATTTCTTCATCCGTTCAGATCTTGCTTTCTTTTCTTCATCCGTAAACACCCTCTTCGTTGTATTTTGTCGTTTGTCTGTCTTTTTTTTAAATCTAATGCTCTTATCTTTTAGCTTTGTAATTTTTCCAGTTTTATTCTGTAGGTCGGTCAGGGAAATTCCCAATTCTTTCATATCTTCTCTAATTTCTTTGATCCATCCTACTTCTAGCTTTTGGAACCAGAGCTTTTCAATAATATTTCTTGACAGTCTTGTTTGCGGTGTCCTTATGAGATGACCGAAGAAAGAGATTCTTTTTTTCCGCATAGTATCAGTAACAGGCTCTATTTCTCGATACACCACCTCATTTGGCACAATCCACCATCGGCCTTCTTTTTGGTGTTTTTTATTGATACACGTTCTGACAATTCTCTCTATTTTCAGAATTTTTTCAATTCGGTTTTTCTGAGTGATTTTGAAAAGGGTCTCGCTTCCGTAGGTGACTTCTGGCTGTACTACAGTTTTATAATGTTTAAGTTTTGTTTTAGCAGAAAGGCATTTTTTGTTATATGTTGACCGAGTTAATTTTTGGGATTTAATCATTTTATTTGTCCTGTTTTGCCATGTCACTTTTTCATTTAAATTATAAGTTATTATTTCCCCTAGATATTTAAATTGTTTTACTATTTTAATTTTCTGATTGTTTACCGTAATGCGCTCTATTACCAGAGGATCTATGGCCATTAGTTCAGTTTTTTCGAAAGAGATATGAAGCCCTATCTTTTGTGCTAGGTTTTGAAGGCTCATGATTTGTGTTTTGGCTTCTTGAATATTATTTGCTAAAAGAGCGAGGTCATCTGCAAATCCTAGGCGATTTAGTGTGATGGAGTTTTTCTTAGTACCCATTTTTATATTTTTCGGATTTATTTCATACCATTTTCTCATGACAAATTCAAGGGCGCAGTTAAAAGGAGTGGTGAGAGGCCGTCTCCTTGCCTCAATCCAGTTTTTATGTAGAAGGGTTGAGAGAGTTCACGTCTGAATTTCACTCTGGACTGGGAATTGGTTAAAGTTAATTTTATCATGTTTACGAGTTTAGGGTGAAGGCCCAATATATATATATATATATATATATATATATATATATATATATATATATATAAAATTAACCGTATGAAGCGTAGGTAGAACAGAAAGTCTTTTTGGGTTTTTTAAGCAATTTTTTTACAGTTATTTAACTAACAAATATATACTAATATATTTAATGTGTGTGTCTGTATTAGATGTATGTGTGTTGATGACATAAACGTATTTGTTACCCCATTCATTAACAACAAAGTACGAATCAGGGACATCAGCACCAGCACAGGAGTAAGTAATCATTTACTCTGAATTCGCTAAGTTAGAAACAATTAATTCATTACAGGACCCGTAATGCAATTGAGCTTTAATTACAAAATTCACACTGCTAGCTAAAATTATTTATACTAAAATAGTTATTGTACTGTATAATCATTTAATTTGTACCTATTGTTTCACGTTTTGTTCCACCTAAGCGTTTAATAATTACTCAGTTTCATTGTTTTATCTTTAGGCTATTTATCCTTTAGTTTAATTTTCTTTTCGCTCTATATTCATTTGTATATATATATATATATATTTCTCCAAATAAAAAAAAAGAATTGAGCCGTGTCATAGAGTATTAAAATTTCGTAATAAAATTACTCTTTAACGGAATGGTTTTAAAAATAAAAATAAATAAATAATGAGAGATCTTATTATTTTTTATAATTAACTTATATTTGTAGAAACATATTTTAAAAAAAATTATTTTTCCTTAAATTTAAATGATAAAATTCTCAGATAATGTATAGTAAGAAGTTTAAAATGATGTATTTTTGTTCTTTGTATGACTTACGTTGTTGAGAAAAATGTATCTTAATATTGCAAAATACAATTGTCCAGATATGGGGCACTACCTTATCTTAAACCACGTAACGCCATTTTTTTATTCATTGTCATCGTCAAATCATTTTGATGCAGCCACAGTTTAAGATAAAGAAAAATAAACTAATTACGGAGAGCTAAGCCAGAGCTTTACAGTGAATAACTGTAGATTTTATAATAAAATATTTCTAATCGTCTTATTGTTTGATTTATCGTATGTGACGGGACATTGACTTTTTTCGGATGAAACCACCCCCAAGGCGACCAGTCCGGCAATTAAACATCACAATCACCTCAAGGTGTCATCGTAGCAGCTTGCTTTCCCTGTCTAGCCTCCTGTAGAGGCGTCCCACCGGGGTCTCCTAGCATCATCAGGACACGCCGACTTCCTCTTCTGGATAGCCAGCCCATCCCTCGGCTGGAGAGCTTTCTTTCTTTTCCTGTTTAGCCTGCGGTAATTACCGTTCAGATAATACTTCAGAGGATGATATGTATGAGTGTAAATTAAGTGTAGTCTTGTACATTCTCAGTTCGACCGTTCCTGAGATGTGTGGTTAATTGAAACCCAACCACCAAAGAACACCGGTATCCACGATCTAGTTTTTAAAATCCGTGTAAAAATAACTGGCTTTACTAGGATTTGAACGCTGGAACTCTCGACTTCCAGATCAGCTGATTTGGGAAGACTCGTTCACCACTAGACCAACCCGATGGGTCAGCTGGAGAGCTACCCTTCCCTTCCCTAACCAACGAAGCACTACGCTGCGCAAATCTGGTGCTTACCCCGCGCGACCGTTCCCCTGAAACCTTGAAGGTTCCCCATACCATCATCGTGTAGCTCCGACCCCACCCCCTCGACATTGTTTTGGAAAAAAAGAATCCTGCGGGGTAACGTCCCACGGTGTTTTATTTTTGTACTCTTCTAAAATTTTTTAACGTTTCACGTTACTTATCGGCATGCAAAGTAGTTCAGCGATCACTAAATTCGACAAGTAAGACCTAAACGTTTTGTTCTAACAAAAAAAAGAAGCAATAAGCTTCTTTATAGAACGTTTCAATTAATCGGGATCTAAATGAGCAAATTTAGTGGGTTTTAAGATATCTGACTTAAAACATTAAAAAAACGAAAATTCTATTATTAGTTTTCGAGAAATCTGGGGTAAAATACAAAAGACTGGTGTCAAAAAAAATACTACTTTATGTTCGACGTAAAGTAAGTTTGTTAACTAGGTAATGAACATACAAAGCTTATAAACAACACTTTTAGAGAATTTGATTATAAGTAAAACAGTTTGAATAAAGTCTATAAAAATTAAATATAGAACAAAGAATTTCAAAGTTTATTTAAAACAAAAAATCAAAATGTGGCAGATTTTCATTTAAAAAAAATCCCTTTCGGGTCGCCAGAAGGCGGAGGTTGATTTCACCAGTGCTAAGTAGGGGATAAAAAAGGTTTCCACCTTAAAGTTAAGAAAAACTTCAAATTTATTCAATACAATGGTTGCATGTGAAAAAAGTTCCATCTTACAATTCCAACATTTTGGTCACCCCTTGCCGTAAGGGTTGTTCATATCAAAAATTGTTTCAGACAAAAGTTTTAGGTAATGTTTAATGACCACTTTAAACCGATTCGATACTATGCCTATTAAGGGGAAGTATGATTTTTTTTTACTTCGAAATCCCATTTTTTCAACCTCTAGGTCAATAGTTGGTGATACAAAAAAACCTTTACTTAGATAAGTTTTAGTCTCTTACCAAAGAATAATAAGAAGTTTACAATTACAATTCGATGTTTTACTTAATAGGAAAGTTATAGCGATATTTTGTTTTTTCGAAAAAAACCCCCCATTTCCACCACCATGGTCCGAATTTTCCCGTTAACGAGGAAAGAAGAGACCAGTCTGTCTCTTCTTTTAGTAGTAACACATTTTAAGGTATTCTGGAATAGTCGCTTTGTTATTGGAGGGACAGGTATATGGGAAAAAATGTACAGGCAGATAAGGTTTGGAATATGTAAAACAAATTGTTAGGGATGTATGATATAGGGAGTATACAGAAATAACACGACTAGGAATGAATATGGAATCTCAGAGAGCTGCATAAAACCAGTCAAATGACTGAAGACAAAAAATAATTCCAGTAAATAAAAAAAAAATTGTATATTTTAAGAACTTTATACTAGTCTTTTCTATTGTACTATTGTTGTTAATACAAAACTTGTGGTTAAATGTGTTCTGATTAGCGATCATGCTAATTGTCTTTTGTAAATGGGACTAAATTCTGATTTTCGGTATTTAACTACCTGTAAATAAATCCTAACGATTACTTTAAATTCTGTTTTATATGTAACCACTGTTTTTTTTACTGTCATTATTATTGTGGTTGTGATTACTATGATTATTATTTGTTTATTATTGACATTTATTTTATTTTTTTTTCTGAATTTTTATGGGCATCGACTGCTAAGGTCATTAGCCCTCGTCACATTCTTTAAAAGAAATTATTAATTATCTCCATCAGGATTGTCATATGTAAGGGTGTAAAGGGCCCTTACATTTTATTTAAAAACACAAACTTCACAATAAACATTAAGACATAAAAGACAAGGACAATCACAAACACATACGGGGTGTTTTTTCCCCAATATTAAAATTTGAGATAAGGTTCTCAAAAGATCATGAAATTAAAATTTCAACTTATCAATACCACTTCTTTATATATATATATATATATATATATATATATAAAACTATCGCTTAGAGATTCTTTTATCACAGCTTTAAACTTTCATATTATAGACTTTTAAGAAATCCACTGGCGTGTAAAAATGCAACTATATTTTCTTCATTTCCATTATCCAGATCAGCACTAATATTATTTGTAAGACGGAACCTCTTTCTGAGGTCCTCATATATGGTACACTCTTCTATTAGATGCTTGATTGTCAGTGTTTTATTACAAACACCGCACATTGGTCTCACTTCGCCGGTTAACAAATATAAATTTGTTAATCGCGTGTGACCGATTCTAAGTCTGGTCACCGCTACTTGTTCACGGCGAGTCAACTTAAAGTCGCTTTTCCATTTATAAGGAGAAGTTTTTACCGAGTTTAATTTTGTATTTAAACTCCTCCATTCAGAATTCCACTTGTTTTTTACTATGTTTGTTAGACTGTTTTTAACATCTGCCACTCTTACAGGAAATGCATCCAAATCATCGCAGACTGTTGCCTTTCTGGCAGCTTCGTCTGCGATTTCATTACCTGTAATACCAGCATGTCCCGGAGTCCATACAAATACGAATCGCTGTCCTCGTTGTTTTAGAACGTATAAAATGGACAGGATGTTTGCAATTAGGACATCCTTAATGTTCTTGTTCCGAATTGCGACAAGTGCACTTAATGAATCGGAACATATTAGCACTCTCTCTTCGCAATAGTGTTCAGTGTAGCGAAGAGCTTGCTGAATTGCAGTGTTTTCTGCTGTGTAGACACTGGCCACATCTGGCAGTTTCCAAAAGTGGGCTTCTCCATTTACATATTTGAGCATCCAACACCACGTTCGGTTTTAGAACCGTCAGTATAAATTCTAATATGTTCTTCGTAACTACTGACGGTTGCCAAAAATTCCTTCTGGATGATCACTGCTGGTTTCTTTTTTATTTTTCCTTGAGAGAGACCCAAACTTGTATTTACCGCTGGCAAGAGCCATGGCGGTATTTCTCTAGTAGAAATTGCCAATGTATCTGGAATGGCAATTTCGTATTTATTTCTTAATTCGTGGTACCTAATTCCGGCTGGTCTGGAATAGGTAGCACGACGTTCGTATAATGCAGCCATAGGATGGTTGTTGAAAAGTTTATTATTTATATGGGCAGGATAAGCCCATATATTTGCTGCGTATCTTAGTAAAAGGATCTCTCTTCTATAATGTAGTGACATTATTCCGGCTTCAGACATCAGACTAACCGCCGGACTTGTGCGGAAAGCGCCTGTTGCATATCTTATTCCGCTATTATGAACTGCGTCTAACTTTTTTAAATGCGACTTTCTAGCGGATGAATATACGATACATCCGTAGTCTAGTTTAGATTGAACCAATGCTTTATACAATCTCAATAATGTCTCTATCTGAGCCCCAATTTAAGTTCGATAAACATTTTATAATGTTTAGGGCTCTTTTGCATCTGTCA
This sequence comes from Lycorma delicatula, assembly GCF_047948215.1. NCBI lineage: Eukaryota > Metazoa > Arthropoda > Insecta > Hemiptera > Fulgoridae > Lycorma > Lycorma delicatula. Next base: position 43,819,924 of record NC_134467.1, read on the forward strand.
CTCAAGTCCTTTATATGTAATCCCCATGTAAGGGATTTATCCAATACTAGTCCTAAATATCTTACATTGTCTTTATATTGTATTGGATTATCATCAATTGTCAACGCAGGACTTTGATGAGGAATTTTCTTCCTACAAAAGTGTACACAGCACGTTTTTTCTATTATTATTATTATTATTATTGTTTGCTCTTGTCATTATTGATATTATTCTGAATAATATTGTGAGTTGTTTATTATTATTATTATTATTACTGTTGTTGTTATTGATTTGTCCTATTTTACTTATTCTTAAACTAATAAATTGTAATTATATAAACATTTTACACTGTCAATATCAAAATATCCTGATCGAGCCGCGAATTCGCAATATATATACTCCTGGACTTTGTTGTGCTGTTAACAAAGTAATTTTAGGAACAACATTAAAATCCTTAAATTTTATTAAAAATTTGAATTTGGGGTCCCATCTTTAATTTATATATTTCTTAGATAAATTTTAGATAATACAATTCTCTAATTTAAATGATATCATTTGGAGCGAAAGAGATAACAGAAAGGAAGTTGTGAGTAGCGCTAACTCTGAGATCAACAGCTGATACGTAGTTAAAAAAAAAAACTATTTCCAATGTTTGAAATTCTACATATATTTACCGTGAACGAAGCTGCCTAAGTCACATTTGTATTTCACTTTTATAAATTAAAAGAAAATCAAAGCAAAAACTTGTTTTATTACAAATAAAATAAGTTATTCTTTAATATAACACTTTGCGTATTGCAAATCCATTCAATGTATTTTGAAAAGAAAAGATCATCCTTAAGTAATAACAACAATAAATATAAAATAAAATAAATTGCTTTATATTTTTCATCTATATAACAAGTCATTTTATTTTGAGAATTGCTACCTAAACATTATGTGTTTTCCTCTAGGCACTGAGGAACTGTCTTTTTATATTTAAAGAGAAGTGGTCTCTTTATACAATAAATTTATCCCGTTTTATAAAAATATGAAGTTAAGGGTAAATTAAAATTATTTAAAATTTTTCAAGATAATTTATTCTACTAAATACAGATGTTTTTAATTTTTTTAAATTCGTAAAATATTTCCGTTAAATTTGGTTTTTTATAAATTTATTTTACATATAATTTCTGTAAGTTATGATAATATTTCATTCTAAGAAAATAAAATACTTTTTTATGGTTTTAAGTTATTTTTTTCAACTTCTAATATTAGTTTTTACGGAACGGAACGCAAGAATGGCGGGAGTTTCAATATTTCTCCCTACAGATTGCAGAGCCTGGGTAATATCCCTTGTTGCTGTATCTTTCTATTATCGGGCGAATTTCATCGGTTATTTAGTGGCGGTTATAAATTTTAAGTTTTATTTATGAACGGATTTGATAATTTGCATTCCTATCCGTATGGACCATCGTGAAATTTATTTACCGGTTCTGACCGTGAGAGACTAAGTTTTTGAGCCTAGTAATCCCGGCGTGATTCCCCTTCAGTACATCCGCTAAAGTCCTTCCGGTACCAGCAGGAGTGCGCCTACCGAAGCCCGAGTTATTTGGAGGGAGAAATGCGCCTCGTTCTCCGAAGGGAGTTGCATATGCTGACTAAATGAAATTGTGATCTCTTCGTGGGACAGTATGGGGTGCGCTGGGTACTGCTGAGTTTGGTTTATTATAAGCCGAAATCAGCCGATACACCGTGCCTAGGTGCTCCATATGTACACAAGTCTGCTCCATTACGTTAATGTGGAGGGCGACCTGCGTGTTTATATGGCGTCTGTGGACTAAAATTGCGGTTCCGCCGCTGGCAGGGCGTCCGGGTCGTAACGGCCTATCCCTTCTAAACTTAAAGTAATTCCGAATGGTCAGTTGTTTGTTCGCGTTCAGACACGTCTAAGACAACAATATCACGTCTATTAGTAGATTCTCGGCTAGACGGCATAGTTCTGCCGTCTTGCCTACTACTGAATTGGCGTTCCACTGAAAAGCAATCTGAGAGTTTGCTTAACCATACCTAGATAGCAAGTTCATAACCCACCGGGTTGGTCTAGTGGTTAACGCGTCTTCCCAAATCAGCTGATTTGGAAAGCCGAGAGTTACAGCGTTCAAGTCCTAGTAAAGCCAGTTATTTTTACACGGATTTTGAATACTAGATCGTGGATACCGGTGTTCTTTGGTGGTTGGGTTTCAATTAACCACACATCTCAGGAACGGTCGAACTGAGAATGTACAAGACTACACTTCATTTACACTCATACATATCATCCTCATTCATCCTCTGAAGAATTATCTAAACGGTAGTTACCGGAGGCTAAACAGGAAAAAAAAAGAAAAAAAAGATAGCAAGTTCATGAGGCACTCTATGATGGACTGAATGCAGTCCTTCAGAGATTTTTCTTGAAGCTGGCGGGGCAATATTGCTAGAATTTCCGGTAGGATATCCTTAATTGTCACTTGTGATAAAAAAATCCTTGCCGGAACTCTCCTTCGGGAGTCCTGTTATATTTATTTTGCCCCTGAAGAAGCCGGGAGTCGTTAACGCCTATTTGGTGGGGCGTGGGGCTTCTTGGACCTTGGTGTGTTTGCCAGACGTCGTGGGTTTGGCACCCGACCTCTTTGATTTTGCCGATTGTTCGGCTGCCTTTTTTTCCAGCGGAGCAGGCTTCGTCGCAGACTTGTTTCGCTTTTTTGCTTCCAGCTTTCTTGTAACTATTGCCGGTTTAGGCTTTGTTGTTGTAGAGGTAGGTGATTCCTTATTTTTGGTTTTTAATTTAGAAGTTATTTAATTGTTACGTAAATGTTTGGATTTATCATATAAAAGCGTAATAAAATAAAATTAAGATAAAAAATTTTATCTTTATTATTTGTATTACTAACCGTTGAAATGTTTGATCTGAATACTATTCTTCATAAATTATAATCCATTGCTTTGATGTACCTGAAACAAAATATTTAAAAAATACAATTAAAATACAATCACTTAAGTTTAATTAACAAAAGTTTACTGTTATTATTATTATATATAAATATATTTTAATTTTAATTGAACTATTAAAATAATAAAATTCCGGGTGATTCAAAAAGCACTGAGTTTAAAAGCTTATAAAAACTTATTAAGATAATTTATAGAATCGGTTGAGGTCTATTTCATAAAAAACCACATCAAGTTTTTCACCCAACATTCAATTTAGTTCGTCGTGGCTTCCATTTGTAATGCGGCTTACTTTGTAAGCTTATTTGTAAGTCGATTTCATTCCAGATTGTAGCCAGTAAGTCAGGTTTGACCTCTGCAACTGTGGCGTTAATTTGAAATCTTAACTCGACAAGATGAGTAGGCGAAACCGATACGTAAATATATTTAATCAAAAATCCACAAGAAAACATCGATCAGGGTCAAATCTGGGATCGAAGTAGCTATGAAATTGCACCTTTACGACAAATCCACCAACCTGGAATCGATTATCAAGAAAATTTCAGACTTCTAAGAATAAGCGGGTGAATAAGAATAAGCGGAGAGGAATGTTGTCATCAAGAATTGTCTTTCTCCATGAAAATCCTCAGCCACACACTGCAGCTGTAACAAAAAAGCTCCTGCAGCGTTTTCGTCGGGAAGTGTTTGATCAACCACTATACAGCACGGACTTGGCTCCATCCGATTTTCATCTCTTTGCTCACATGAAACGCCGGCTAGGAGGATAACATTTTGGCACAGACATTGAGTTGCAGACCGGCGTAGAAACACGGCTGAAAACACAGGCGGCTCCGTTCTATGACGAGGGTAATGGAAAGTTGGTACCACGCTACGACAAATGTCTAAATCGGAGTGGCGACTATGTAGAGAAATAGCGTAACTAAGTACTTGTTACAAATAAAAAATTTTTATATTCACTGTGGTTTTAATTTCGTGACCGATCGGACCTTGAAAAAAAAATAACCTTCGTACCTTTCAGGTAATACTTCAGAGGGTGATATGTATGAGTGTAAATGGAGTGTAGTCTTGTACATTCTCTCAGTTTGACCATTCCTGAGATGTGTGGTTAATTGAAACGCAACCACCAAATAAAACCGGAATCCGCAATCTAGTATTCAAATCCGTGTAAAAACAACTGACGTTACTAGGACTTGAACGCTGGAACTCTCGACTTTCAAATCATCTGATTTGAGAAGACGCGTTCACCACTAGACCAACCCGGTGGGTGGCCTACGCCCCGGGCGGTTGAAACCCCACGATACGACACTACTTATTGTTGTTTTCCGTCATCCAATTTTTATATTTTACGTCAGATATGAAATTTTTCCCGTTACTACCCGTCACGGTGATCAAGGGGGAGGGGTGGTATGGCGTCCGGAATCGTCACAAGATGGGCGTCTTCCCCTACGGGGTTTGCGATGGGTATCGTGAAAACAGCGTCAGATACAGTTTTGAAACGTTGTATTCGATTTAACAGGTCAAAAAACATAACAAACCATCGAGTTTGTCACTTTCATTACGCCTTAACAATTTTATTATGGCCTATTTCACTGTGGGAACTGAAATCCGGGCGAAATTTTTCGTTAGCCGTAACTTGATTACAAATCGTTTTCGGATATAAATTTGTATGAACGTTTTCCTTATTTAAAATTCTAGAATCAATTCCCATATGGTGTATCTTTTCCTCCTGAATCACTGTGTATGTATATAAAACCCTAACGTGATTTCTTTCAAAGTAATGATGCATATTATATAGTTATTTCCTGAAACGAACAGATGAAATTATCATTAATTGATCTGAATATCATGTACATTTTTATGGGATTGGAATTCATATATATATATAACATTACAATTATGTTCAGAGAAATAATACTCTGTTTATACCATCAGATGTTTGTTGTTTTTATTTCTGACATGTGATTGATATCAGATTACGTACAACCATTATGGTAAAGTAATATAACAGTATACCATTATTACTCTTGTAACTTACATAGACCTATCTACACAAAGAATTTTACATTATAAGCAACTGATCTTTTTTTTTTTTTAAAGAAAAGTGGGTTGGTAAGTAGTAAAAATAAGAAAGGAAACTTGTCAATGTACCTTTAAATATTAAAGCCGTTGGGAGTTATGTGTATAAATGATCAAACATATAGTGGGGTAAACATCTCAAAAAAAGAAGAAATTTCTATTGTATGGGTTTCATACAAGGTTGGTGGTTTTATTCAAGATATATGTTTGCACACACGCGCGCGTACTCATATATGTATAATACAAGAAAAGCCTCAGACCTGATGATTCTGTTAGCATATATATATACACCTATATAAAGAAACTGATCGATTATAGATTTTGAAGAATAGTATATGGCCATTTTATATGATACCTTTGAATGCAAAGTTGTAATAAGTATGTATAAATGCATGTATATGTCATATGTACACAAAGGTTCATTTTATGTACATAAAAAATTAATGAAAATATATACAGAGTTATGATAAAAGAATGGTGCGGTTTTGAACAGTGTTTAAATTAAAACAGAATTACTTACAGTTTATGTTTTTTTTATTTTTCAAATTTGTCGTCTCAAACATTTTTTTACATAATTAATAAATTTCAATATGTGCGCCCTTAGTCGCTCGACAAATGTCCAAACGATACTCGACTTCTCTCCAAACATTAGTTAACATTTCTTCGTTAACGGTTATCATTTCTTCATTAATCCTGTTTTTAAGCGTTTTAGGTCGCGAATTTTTTGTATATAAACAACGCTTTTGATGTACCCCCACAAGAAAAAATCGCAAGGTATCAGGTCTGGATTCCTTGGAGGCCAAAGTACGGGTCCTTGCCGGCCTATCCATCGATCTCCAAATTTTTCGTTCAAAGCGTCCGTCACTGACGCATTGAAGTGCGGGGGAGCACCGTCTTGTTGGAAATGAAGTCGATGAATGTTTTCGAGTTCATCCGGTTGAGGAAAGCGATAATCGATTAACATGTCAAGATACGCGACTCCATTAATTGTTTTTTTAGTAAAGAAGAAAGGCCCTATTACACGATTTTTCATCACATCACACCAAATATTAACTTTAGGCGAATCGCGTTGTTTCTCGATAATTGCGTGGGGGTTTTCAGAGCCCCATATTCGTGAACCGTGTCTGTTGACGCATCCATTCACGTGGAATGTAGCTTCGTCTGTAAAAATTATATCGTCTAAAAATGATTCGTTTTCACTTATTCTGTCCGACATTTCAATAGCGAAACTGTAACGTTTTACACCATCATCGGGTTTCAATTCCTGTAGTATCTGGATTTTATAAGCGTGTAATTTTAGTTTTTTATGTAAAAACTGTTGACTGTGAACTGTTGATTTTGGAATACTTAATTCGACGCTTCGACGGAGATGGACTTCCCAGGACTTCTAATTGCCGATCGCCTAATTAGTTCTACCGTTTCGTCTGGTACACTTGGTCTGCCGGTTGATTTCTGTTTCTTAACCGATCCGGTTTCTTCGAATCGTTTGAACCAACGAGTTACGTTATTTTTATGTGGTGGATCTCTTCCGAATTCACGTCGAAACGCACATTGAACTAAAATTACGGATTTTAATTCGGCCATCAATAAAACACACTTTGCTTTGTCTTTATCCGAGAACATAGTAACTCGCTAAACTCACCGCAACAACAATACAAGAACCGACGTTGTGGTTACAACTGCTGATAAACAAACTTTTGGGTTGGAGGCTTTCGGGGATACCAATATAACATCTAGAAATTTCCCTACAATCTTTCTATGAATTACTGAAACCGCACCATTCTTTTATGATAATCCTGTATATATATATATATATATATATATATATATATATATATATATATATATATATATATATATATATATATACACAGACTATTTCTAAAATAGTGGGCTGGATATACTTTTTTCGGATTTTACTTGTAATACTAAACAAAAAATATCCTTATGAAAAATTACAGTTTTTCCTTCGTTTTCCCCCTGTCCGCCATTTTGTTATTTTTATATAAAAATTTATATCTCAAGTTCGGATAGAGGAATCAGATTAATATTTGGTAAGCGTCTTTGTAATAAAGTTTTAAAATTAGCAAAAAATCAAGACTTAAATACCTTCGCAAATTACAAAATGACGGCCATGTTTATTTTCAATTCGTTATATCTCCATAAATATTAGTTTTATCAAAATTTATAATTTGCTAAAATATTAAGACTTTTATTTTTAACAAATTGACATTCTATTTTTTAAAATCGGTTAACAAATAGCTGAGTTATGGCAAAAAAATTGATGTTATATTTTAATGTCTGTTTTCATGTCCTCCACTTTACCTTCAATTCGATAAAATATTAATTGTTTTTATTTATTGTTAATTCTAGTATTGTAAATTAATATAAAATTAAATAATAATTTTCTTAAAATAATAGACCTAGTAATTATCACACATAATTACACAATATGATATAATTATAGCACAATTTTACATATCAATATTTATGAATAAAACGAACAAACTGGATTAGAAAAGTGATTCGATTTTAAACAAAACAATTTAAAAGCTAAACAGAGGCTTAACAGAAAAAATAAAGAAAAACTAAATACAAACCCACCGGGCTGGTCTAGCGGTTAACTCTTCATAACAAATCAGCTGATTTCGAAGTCGAGAGGTCTGAGGTTCAAATCTTAGTAATTTTTTTTTTTTTTTTTTTTTTTGTCTTCAGTCATTTGACTGGTTTGATGCAGCTCTCCAAGATTCCCTATCTAGTGCTAGTCGTTTCATTTCAGTATACCCTCTACATCCTACATCCCTAACAATTTGTTTTACATATTCCAAACGTGGCCTGCCTACACAATTTTTTCCTTCTACCTGTCCTTCCAATATTAAAGCGACTATTCCAGGATGCCTTAGTATGTGGCCTATAAGTCTGTCCCTTCTTTTAACTATATTTTTCCAAATGCTTCTTTCTTCATCTATTTGCCGCAATACCTCCTCATTTGTCACTTTATCCACCCATCTGATTTTTAACATTCTCCTATAGCACCACATTTCAAAATTCTTAGTAAAGGCAGTTAAATTTATACGGATTTGAATACTAGATCTTGAATACCAGTGTTCTTTGGTGGTTGGGTTTCAATTAACCACACATCTCAGGAATGGTCAACCTGATACTGTACAAAACTACATTTCATTTACATATATACATATCGTTCTCTGAAGTTAATACCTTACATGGTTCCGGAGGCTAAATAGAAAATAAAGAAAGTCGATTATTTCTGAGATGTGTAGTTAATTGAAACCCAACCACCTAAGAATAGCGATATCCACGTCTAGTATTCAAATCCGTATCAAAGTTAATGCCTTTACTAGGATTTAAACCTTAGAACTTAATTTCTGTGGACTTTATCAATATTATTTTACACAAAATCATGTTATCTATAACTTTTACATATTAAAAAAATACGCCAAAAAAAGAAAGATTTTTGACTCCAGTATTTTTTTATTTTAACCCCGATTTATCAAACACTACTAAATATACAGTTCTGTAAGTTATTTCATCTATCAATTTTTAGACCAGATTACATATAAAAATCACTAAATTTATCCTATTATTTAGGGTTGAAGAATTAGTTTTCCTTCATTTTTGAATAATTTTATTTGGCATTCCCTGTTGGAATATATAATATAAAAATATGTAAATTATAATTACGCTTACCAGCCAATGTAATTAATTATTATGTTGCAACGCTTTCGGAAATTATTTTCCCATTTTCAGGAACATCTGATAAACTTGTATATAATTATTCATTTCACAAATTAATTTGATGGATATTAAAATTAAAATAAAATAATTTACATAAATATAACAATCGATCGTCAAAATATGTTGGCAAAACTGCTTTCATAGCATAGACATAACAATTGAGACGTTTTTATCGACTAGACGTACAAACGTATCACTTATTTTATAACTTCACGATCGATTGTTATATTTAAGGAAATTTTATTTTAATCTACATCAAATTAATATGTGAACTGAATGTTTATATACAAGTTTATCAATGTTCCTGAAGATGGAAAAATAACTTTTGAAACCACTAAATAATTAATTACTTTTTAAGCGGAATTATAATTTATATATTTCCTTAATTTTACCGAATGTGCAGAGATCATGGCGAAATTTTTCGCCGATTGCTATAACGAAGCGTTTCCAAACTTGTGTTAATGTTTATATATATTGTTTAACTATTAAAAAATTTCCTTAAATTTTTTAACATGCTTAGTAAATTACAAAACACACACACACAAGCGCGCGCATATAGAAAGAGAGAGAGAGAGAGATAATAAATATCATATATTAATTAACATATTTCACATAACCCCCGTATTAAGTATAAAGGCTGTGGAATCAGCAGAGTTCGAATACATAAGTACCTAGGTGTTTTGTTTGATGAGAAGTTGCTGTTTAGTAACCACATTAGGCAAGAACCGGCAAACTCTGTCTCTGCGATGCACAAGCTGAGGAGGATTACTTGAAAGGATTACGGACTGTGGAGCAGTCATTTGTTCATGGTGTACCGAGAGGTGTCTTCGAATGTATGACGGCGTCCGTTTGGGCGCATAAATTGGAAAGAAATTGAGCACTTATTCAAAATTTAAGGAGTGCCAGCGCAGAGCCTTAATTATATGCACCGGTGTTTTTAAAACAACCTCTCACTAGGCTACCCACTGTATTGGGAAAGGCTCTCCCAGTCGATTTTGTGGTGAAAGTTCGGGCGGCCATGTGGAAATTACGAAGAAACAGGGTGGCCGAGGTATTTGGGATTCGGTTTCCAGCCGGGCCTGTACCGGAGCGGAACGGTGATATCACTGCACCGGTTCTAAATTTCGAACAGTGGCCCATCTCCCGCCTGCAAAGGAGGCTTTACAACCTTGCGATGGAAGCATGGCAGCTAGAATGGCACCCTACGACTGAGGGAAGGTCCTTGTATAGATTTATACAGGAGGGAGATGGTATGCCTCTCCTTCGTTTTTAAGGGCAACGGGAGCACGAGTGCTCTCCAGCCGTGTACAATTAAACCAATATTTTTTTTGGTTCCATGTAGCAACTGATGAGTTGTGCATCTGCGGAGAGTCTGATGTTCGACTGCCTAGGGCTTGGGTGGGAGGGGTTAGAACTCAGGCCACCCTAGAACTTGTAGGTCAAGGGAGAAATTGGCCACTCACAAGCAGCGAGTCAATGTGGCAAGAGCCGCATGGTCGGACCGTGTGGGAATTCCTTGTTGCGGTTGCTTTGTTCAACCGACATCAGTAGTTTACTTAAGGGAAAGGACTCCTACCGCGCTGCTGTAGGAAGCTAAACCGAGAGATATAGCTGGCTACCAGCCAGATTAAGGCTCCAAGCTCTTTAATGGTGAACAGGTACTTGTTGGCATTCAGCGGCCTAGGCGTGACAGCGAATTGCTGTCTTTGACGAGATAAATTAATTATTGATAGTAATATATGTTTTACTAGTTGACGGGGTGCGCCTACCCATTTTAGCAAATATATGACAAGTGGACGGTTGGACATTCAAGCGAGTGGTGTATGTTACCACACTTATTCCACTCACACATTTAGGTTAGTTCAAGGAAATAGTTGGGACACTGGTTGCTAAACTGGTTCGTGGCTCAGTAACCGTTCGCGGCAGTCTTATGCCTGACCGAATGGGGTGGTGGCGAGAGAAATGCCAAGCAAACCAAACCAATAACATAATTTAAATATAAAAAAAGAAAAAAATAATAGGGATATTTATTATCAGAATGTTGGTTATATTTATTCCAAAATCTCTGTTTACATTAAAGAATGAACCTTGATATATTTTGTTGTTCACTTTACACTGCAGGTTATATTTAAAAGAAATCCATTATTAACCGTAATAATGTGAAGGTTAAATGATTACTGTAAAATAACAAAACAGTTTTAATAATTTTACATTGTGTGTTTCTCTCTCTCTCTCTCTCTCTCTCTCTCTCTCTCTCTCTCTCTCTCTCTCTCTCTCTCTCTCTCTCTGTGTGTGTGTGTGTGTGTGTGTGTGTGTGTGTGTGTGTGTGTGTGTGTGTGTGTGTGTGTGTGTGTGTGTGTGTGTGTGTGTGTGTGTGTGTGTGTGTGTGTGTGTGTGTGCTTGGTGAAGTTGCTTAACGATTTGTTAATTGAAATATTGAAGAGATTAAACAAAAAAAATAATATCAAGAGATGAGCTGAAGATGGATGATTCTTGTTAAGGAAAGTTTATAGTCTGTTTAAGGCTAAGATAAAGTTTAAAGATTAACATGTGTGACAAATGATCCTTGTAAAATTTCCCTAATTAGGTAAATTTTTATTTTAAAATATATATATATATTTACTATTTTATAAAAATATATAGCGTTAAATATGCATAGTAAGGAGAAAATGTTTTTGTGTGTTTGTTGATTGATGATTTTATGAGCCTAAATAAACATTAAAAACTTCTCTCTAAATACTGTTCTGTATTAAAAAAGAAAAATAAACAACAAATTTTTTATGAAGTCTTTAATTTTTATAAATTATTCCCTTAAATGGGAATATAATGGGCTTTCAACCTAATATTTATTTTTTTTTTTTAACAATGTTTAAAGAAACTTTTCTGAGAAAAAAAGTCTTTTACTATAATCATTTAATAGCACAACTTCAAAATTAAAGTTTTAGCTATAATTATTTTAATCTTTTTTTTTTTGTTTTAAGATTGATTTTTAATGTAATCTCAATCCTTGAAGAAACTGAAATAATAAATTTTAGATTTCATCGTCAACTAGTGTTCTTTCTGGCAGCAGATCCCTTCCACCACTGCAGTCTCCATCTATACCTGTTCCAAGCCTTCTCCTTCATTCCCTTGTAGTTTCCAATAATCACCACATCCATTAATTTCACCTTTTTCCTTGAAATAAGTCTCCTTAAAATATAGTTGTCATGATTCCGCACTTCCTCTAACCACATGTTCTTATGGATTTTTTTTCTTTTTTCTTTTTCCTGTTTAGCCTCCGGTAACTACCCTTTAGATAATTCTTCAGAGGATGAATGAGGATGACATGTATGAGTGTAAATGAAGTACTATAGTCTTGTACATTCTCAGTTCGACCATTCCTGAGATGTGTAGTTAATTGAAACCCAACCACCAAAGAACACCGGTATCCACGATCTAGTATTCAAATCCGTGTATAAATAACTGACTTTACTAGGACTTGAACGCTGGAACTCTCGACTTCCAAATCAGCTGATTTGGGAAGATGCGTTCACCACTAGACCAACCCGGTGGGTATGGATTACTTTTTTCTGGCTTGATATATCGCCACATAAGGTTAAAAATTGTGCGTGGGATATGGACATGCAATTTTATAGCATATGAAAAATGCCACACCTGACTAGGATTCAAACCTCTGGACTTCCGGATGAAAGGCTGAAACATTCCGCCATGAAGAATTCCTTCTTTTTTTTGTAATAAAGTTTTGACATTATAAGTTCCTATATACAATCAGTTCTTAAATTTCTTTTGGTTTTCCCAGAGATTAAAATGAGAAAATATTTTAACTTCTGTTTATTTAATAGAAGAAACCACCATTGTAATGTAACCCAAAGAATTATCATTAGGATTTTTAATAAAGTTAATGATTACTGTTGGCATCTGTATTGTAATACCCTCGACTTTTTGAAGAAGTTTGTTTGATTTTGGGAACAGTTTCTAACTCCCCCTCAGGGTAATAGTGTGTCCTACTCACTACTACTCATTTGCTCTTTGAAAAGATCAATGGGATTTGTATTATGTGAAAATCCTTACCATGTCAGTAAATTGGTCCTTACATTCGTTAGTTGCTTGTTATGTACTAGCAATGGTTAATATATACAATCATTGCCCTCTCTCTACCGTGGGGAGTAACAGGATCTTCTCTTCACTTAATCATGGATCTTAAAAGAATTTCCTAGATTCTTTACTACTTTCAGAAACATTTACAACACATAATAATAAAAATGTAAACTTTATTTTAATTAAAACATGATTAAATTAAAATATAAAAAAAAATATTTATATAAATATATATGTATATGACAGTTGTATATAGGCCAGTTCTATTATTGTTCAGGTTTAACACACATCACAGTTTATTCTATAAGATGACTAAAATTATAATATAGTATACCTTGGAGAAATAATAACAAGTAACCTAAACGAAAAAAACCTCAATCGAAATAAGAAGAAACAAACTAGCTAAAGCTCAAAAATTAACCTGGTACAATAAAAAGTTACTATCAATAAAAGCAAAAAATAAGACACTACAACACAGTTATAAAACCAGAAGCCACTTATTCAACAAAAACATATTTCCATCTGAACGAACAAAGACAGACAGACACCAGAAAATCAAATTGGAAGAACCTGAATCGATAAAAATTATCCAAAAAGAAGGGCAGTAGTGGATTGTACTCAACAAACTTGTGAACAAAGAATTAGAACCCATCACTGATACCATGGATAAGAGGAGACTAGGATACCTTGAACATATCATGAGGATGCAAAACTCAAGACTTCTGAAACGGATAGTGCAGTACAATCTCGACTTAAAAAACAACAAGACTGACAACAAGATCTGAAGGAAATTGTCCTTACACCAGAATCCAGTTCTGTAACAGAAACAATCTTCCACCTGAATGAACAAAGACCGACAAACTCCAGAAAATCGAAAGAAGAACTGGAGGAAGCTGCATCAAGAAAAAAATACCAGAAGGACGGGTAATGATGGATCATGCACTGATACCACGCATAAGAGGAGACTAGGATTCTTTGGACACATCATGAGGATGTAAGATTCGAGTCTTCTGAAACAGCTGGTACAGTACAATCTCAACTCAAAACAAGAAGATGGGATGCCGATGATTCAAGAGAAATAAGAGAAGATCTGAAGGAAATTGTCCTTATACCAGAATCCACTTCTACAACAGAAACAGTATTCCACCTGAATGAACAATTAAAGATAGACAGACCACAAAAAATCAAAAGTCGGAAATAAAAGAACCTGTAACAATAAAAAGTGCCAGAAAGATGAGCACTGTGGATTGTGCCCAACAAAGATGTGTACAATGTGTTAGAACCCCTCACTGATACCATACAAAAGATGAGACTAGGAATTAGAAGACATATCATGAAGATGTAAGATTCAATACTTCTGAAACCACTAGTCCAGTACAATCTCAACTTGAAAAGCACAAAGACAAGTTGCAGATGAATCAGATAAATAAGGGAGGAGCTAAAGGAAGAAGACACTGCAGATGAAATAAAATTATACAAGAAAAAAACACTTGCTTCACATTCATAACATGAACATTTTCAACACTAGAAAGAGGAAAAAAATTGAACATATGAAAAAGCACTAGGAGGACTGCAAGGTTCAAACAGTTCCATCGAAGAGACTTCAAAATTGACTGACTAAAGTGATCCTATGAGATCATAAATTATAATACTAATAATAAAAGAAAAATCTAAAAATATATAATCAAAACTATTTTAAAAGCAGTAATACTTAACTGCTGATAATATTTTGTCCAAATCTTTTGAAGAAAATGAAGAATAGATTGTTTTTTAATTTGATATTTGCCTGATTGAAGATAACAACTATGATGATGAAATTTTAAGAGATAAGTGTCAATAAAATGGTATGTAAAGTTAATATATTTTACTTTAATTGAATTGAAAATACAACCACAAAAATTATATACAGATTTTTTTTTGATACAGAAGTGAAAATCTGGCTAAAGCAGATCCAAAAATAATGGTTATTCATTTACAGATTAAATTAAACATGAAGAACCTTATAAAGGTTATATGTATAATTTTCATTTTTCAACTCTAATGTATTAATTTATTATAATTCATTGTATAAGGATCAATTTTGAGAGTCTTACAAACTGTTTTAAAAATTAATGATAGAATTGTACGAAATCATCATACAAATGTCTATTGTAATGTAGAAAGGGGAAAAATGATTGCAGATATTCATGAATTACAAATCAGATTATAAACCTTAGAAATGATTCTTTGTATTCAATTGATTGGCTGTTTATTAGAACAACATCTCTTTCCTAAGATTGAAGTATCTCCATTTTGGATGAAATTCCATTTATAGGATATATTAAAATTGGTACAGTCAAGTCTTTTATCTGATTGGAAAAGTGTTATTACTTGCTTTTCTTTAACTCAAAATGTTTTTTTTCCATGTTTGTCCTGAAATCTTGCATCCTTAATTTAACATACTTCCTGATGTTGTTGATTGATTTTTGCATAGTTACTAAGGTTAGGCAACAATACAATATTCCACTATTACTTTTGCAAATATCTTCCTAGTAAGAAGGTAAATTAAGGGTGCGTGTGTAAAAAATTGCAAAATCTGCAAAGCAGGTGTTATCTTTTGAAAACCAAATTAACTAATCTAATTAAACTCATGTAATGTATGATAATAATTTGATTAAAGTATGACTAAAAAGGATAAAGCAAGTTTTTACAAAATTTGTAAACGTTTTGTAATATTATCTTTACATAAAAACTGAATAATTTATCTTATAATTTTAACCAAGTTATCCAATAAAAGAACTGTTAGAAATGTATACTGTAAGAACCCAATGAAATATAAATATCATTAAAATGATTAAGAAAAGCATTTAATAGGAAGAAAACAATTATAATAGTTACAGGAAAATTTAGTTAAGAAAACATCTTGAGATGAGTTATGGGTGGAATGTTCTATTCTACCAGTATGAAACATGGCGATAAGAGAAAGTCGAAAAGAGAATTAAAATGAATTTATAACTTTTATTTAGATTTGATTAGAGAAGATTAAATTACAATGAAAAATGGAAAACTAACAAGAAAAGTAAATGAGAATAGAAACTTAATAAGAACAGTGAAACTAATTGGCTGGGATAAATAATAAAAGGATAAAGATTGATTAAAATAGTTTAAAAATTAGTCAAAGGAACAAAAAAAGACAAATTTTTATTTATTTTTTTTGTTGCTTCTCGTTGGAGTAAAACCCTGCTTTTATTATGAACAGAATTCTAATGGAAATTCCAGGAATGCACTCCTCCTAAACTTTGTCACCATCATGGCTTCAATAATTGCAATCAAAATCGTCGACACTGCATTCTATGTCAGGTTGTTCTTTAGCTTAATTCCCATGATGTTTTCAGGGGTTAGTATGTTGAATTCTCTTAGGTATGCGCAAATCTATAACACTCCGAGTGTTATATGTGCTCTTTGGTGCCCCCCTTTCGTAACAATAGTCGCATTCAGTGAAGAAGCTCACGTTTTTCACATAGTTTTATGGCCATTGAGGAATTGGGTCAACTGATACCTCAATTTCCCATGGATACAGTCAGATCTGGAGGTCTAGAAGCAATCTACATGTCCATTTACCCTTAGTTACTGATATCATCTCTCCTGCCAACTGCAAAGGAGAAATATCTCCACCTTCACTTTAATTACCCCCAAATAGATTGCCTCCCTTTTTTGAACGAACAGGTCTAGGAGTTCTAAGTCACGACTTACCTAGTGTAGTATTATGGTTTCATAGTTGCAGCACATCTGTAAAGAGACATGGTTCAAAATTGCCCAAAGTCTCCCTTTTTGAATACAGTAGACCAGGCTGGTGTTCATACAATACTTTCGAGGGAGCTGTCACTAACCGGGACATAACTCTTAACTTATATGTACAGGAGACCTGCGATATTGGTCATTATCCAACAAATAGCAACGAAGAGATGCTGCAGAAGATTAAAAATGAACTAAAAGAAAATAGGAATTATCAAGAACACAAATTTTTAGTAGAACTGAAAATTGGTGAATGATATTTACGAGAATAGATAAGAGTATGACAAATGGAAACGTACATTCATTGTAAGAACAGAGAAGATATTAGTGCGTATACAATATTCAGGCCAATTAAGCTTATGATAATGAATTTCCATTGGATTGAGGCTTCTGAGATGTGAGTGTGGAGACGAATGAAGAAATTAAGATGAACAGATGAAGAGAGGAAATACTGAACACGATTAAAAATGAAAAAAACACTTATGCGGGAAGTACAGAAAAGAAAATGAAACTAGTTAGGATATACGGTTAGGAGAAATAGAAACTTGATAACTGCATTGGAAAGGTCAATAAAAGGAGAAAGGAAACAAGGAAGAAGAAAGATAATAGAATAAAAAAATATATAAAAAGGAAGAATAAAAGAAAATAAATGAGCTGTAGATTAGGAACTGCAAGGAGACAAAGGAAAAGGTTAGGACAGAAATGGATGAAGATAGCGATGGCATAAGGGACCTGCCAAAAGGCAGAACACTAGATAGTGGTGATGAATAAATTTAAAAACAATTAAAAGTTTATTGTTTTAGGAAGAATATAAGCCAGAAAGCTACATATTTGGTTACTACAATTTGATATAGGAAAATTACATGTATATAGTTTATGAATGGTGTAGTTTTATTTAGTTATAACGATAGAAGCTGTAATAGATGCAAGTAAAATATATTCAAAGGTAATTAAAATATAAAAGCATTTGAAAATCAGTTGTAATAAAAAATATGATGAAAACAAATTTAAATGCCTCAAAAGTAAATTTTTTTTTTTTTTTTGTCTTCAGTCATTTGACTGGTTTGATGCAGCTCTCCAAGATTCCCTATCTAGTGCTAGTCGTTTCATTTCAGTATACCCTCTACATCCTACATCCCCAACAATTTGTTTTACATATTCCAAATGTGGCCTGCCTACACAATTTTTCCCTTCTACCTGTCCTTCCAATATTAAAGCGACTATTCCAGGATGCCTTAGTATGTGGCCTATAAGTCTGTCTCTTCTTTTAACTATATTTTTCCAAACGCTTCTTTCTTCATCTATTTGCCGCAATACCTCTTCATTTGTCACTTTATCCACCCATCTGATTTTTAACATTCTCCTATAGCACCACATTTCAAAAGCTTCTAATCTTTTCTTCTCAGATACTTCGATTGTCCAAGTTTCACTTCCATATAAAGCGACACTCCAAACATACGCTTTCAAAAATCTTTTCCTGACATTTAAATTAATTTTTGATGTAAACAAATTATATTTCTTACTGAAGGCTCGTTTCCCTTGTGCTATTCGGCATTTTATATCGCTCCTGCTTCGTCCATCTTTAGTAATTTTACTTCCCAAATAACAAAATTCTTCTACCTCCATAATCTTTTCTCCTCCTATTTTCACATTCAGCGGTCCATCTTTGTTATTTCTACTACATTTCATTACTTTTGTTTTGTTCTTGTTTATTTTCACGCGATAGTTCTTGCGTAGGACTTCATCTATGCCGTTCATTGTTTCTTCTAAATCCTTTTTACTCTCGGCTAGAATTACTATATCATCAGCAAATCGTAGCATCTTTATCTTTTCACCTTGTACTGTTACTCCGAATCTAAATTGTTCTTTAACATCATTAACTGCTAGTTCCATGTAAAGATTAAAAAGTAACGGAGATAGGGAACATCCTTGTCGGACTCCCTTTCTTATTAGGGCTTCTTTCTTATGTTCTTCAATTGTTATTGTTGCTGTTTGGTTCCTGTACATGTTAGCAATTGTTCTTCTATCTCTGTATTTGAACCCTAATTTTTTTAAAATGCTGAACATTTTATTCCAGTCTACATTATCGAAAGCCTTTTCTAGGTCTATAAACGCCAGGTATGTTGGTTTGTTTTTCTTTAATCTTCCTTCTACTATTAATCTGAGGCCTAAAATTGCTTCCCTTGTCACTATACTTTTCCTGAAACCAAATTGGTCTTCTCCTAACACTTCTTCCACTCTCCTCTCAATTCTTCTGTATAAAATTCTAGTTAAGATTTTTAATGCATGACTAGTTAAACTAATTGTTCTGTATTCTTCACATTTTTCTGCCCCTGCTTTCTTTGGTATCATAACTATAACACTTTTTTTGAAGTCTGATGGAAATTCCCCATTTTCATAAATATTACACACCAGTTTGTATAATCTATCAATCGCTTCCTCACCTGCACTGCGCAGTAATTCTACAGGTATTCCGTCTATTCCAGGAGCCTTTCTGCCATTTAAATCTTTTAATGCTCTCTTAAATTCAGATCTCAGTATTGTTTCTCCCATTTCATCCTCTTCAACTTCCTCTTCTTCCTCTATAACACCATTTTCTAATTCATTTCCTCCGTATAACTCTTCAATACATTCCACCCATCTATCGACTTTACCTTTCGTATTATGTATTGGTGTACCATCTTTGTTTAACACATTATTAGATATTAATTTATGTACCCCAAAATTTTCCTTAACTTTCCTGTATGCTCCATCTATTTTACCAATGTTCATTTCTCTTTCCACTTCTGAACACTTTTCTTTAATCCACTCTTCTTTCACCAGTTTGCACTTCCTGTTTATAGCATTTCTTAATTTCCGATAGTTCCTTTTACTTTCTTCATCACTAGCATTCTTATATTTTCTACGTTCATCCATCAGCTGCAATATATCGTCTGAAACCCATGGTTTTCTACCGGTTCTCTTTATTCCGCCTAAGTTTGCTTCTGCTGATTTAAGAATTTCCTTTTTAACATTCTCCCATTCTTCTTCTACATTTTCTACCTTATCTTTTTTACTCAGACCTCTTGCGATGTCCTCCGCAAAAATCTTCTTTACCTCCTCTTCCTCAAGCTTCTCTAAATTCCACCGATTCATCTGACACCTTTTCTTCAGGTTTTTAAACCCCAATCCACATTTCATTATCACCAAATTATGGTCGCTATCAATGTCTGCTCCAGGGTAAGTTCTGAAGTCAACGAGTTGATTTCTAAATCTTTGCTTAACCATGATATAATCTATCTGATACATTCCAGTATCGCCCGGCTTTTTCCAAGTGTATATTCTTCTATTATGATTTTTAAATTGGGTGTTGGCAATTACTAAAATATACTTCGTGCAAAATTCTATAAGTCGGTCCCCTCTTTCATTCCTTTTGCCCAGCCCGTATTCACCCACTATATTTCCTTCCTTGCCTTTTCCAATGCTTGCATTCCAATCTCCAACTATTATTAAATTTTCATCTCCTTTTACGTGTTTAATTGCTTCATCAATCTCTTCGTATACACACTCTACCTCATCATCATCATGGGCGCTTGTAGGCGTATAGACGTTAACAATCGTTGTCGGTTTAGGTTTTGATTTTATCCTTATTACAATGATTCTATCGCTATGCGTTTTGAAATACTCCACTCTCCTCCCTATCTTCTTGTTCATCACGAAACCTACTCCTGCCTGCCCATTATTTGACGCTGAGTTAATTACTCTAAAATCACCTGACCAAAAGTCGCCTTCCTCTTCCCACCGAACCTCACTAATTCCTACTATATCCACATTTGTCCTACCCATTTCCCTTTTTAAATTTTCTAGCCTACCAACCTTTTTCAAGCTTCTAACATTCCTCGCTCCTACTCGTAGAATGTTTTTTTTTAATTTTCTGGTGACCCCTTCCTTACTAGTCCCCACCCGGAGATCCGAACGGGGGACTATTTTACCTCCGGAATATTTTACCAAGGAAGGCGCCTCCATTATTGCTATGTGAAAATGCAGAGAGCCACATTTTCTTGGAAAAAAAGCAGCTGTAGTTTTCCATTGCTTTCAGCTGCGCAGTACTCAGAGGACTGAGTGATGTTGATACGGCCGTTTAAGTCGTCCTGACTCACGCCCCCTAACAACTACTGAAAGAGCTGCTGCCCTCTTTCTTAAAGCAAGTAAAATAAAAGCTTTTAAAAAATGTGAAAAAACTTTTCTGATCTTATTGGCTATAATGAAAGAAGCTTTCATAAAAAAATAAGGAATATGGGGATTGAAAAATATGGAAAAATATTTAAGGAAGGATCTGATTAATAGGATGGATGTATAGAATTTTTTACGAGAATTATACTCAATTTAGAAAAAAGAACATGCAGGTAGAAGGATATATTTAGAGGTTTGAAACAATTGGAATAAGTAATCATGGAAAATATACAATTCCTTAAGAAAAATAACAAATTAATATTGCCGGCTTCCACGGCACAAGTGGTAGCATCTCTACCTTTCACCCAGATGTGCTGGGTTCGAATACCAGTCGGGCATGACATTTTTCATACTCTATAAATTCCACTCCGACTAAATGATCATAGTAATCGAATCTCACACACCTCATTAAAACAAATTAATATAACCTACAAAAATGAATGAAGAAATAGGAAATAAAGATGTTTCAGAATACAAGTAAAAGAAATAGAAATTATCGGTGTGGAATTGGTATAGTTTAATTAATGTTATATTAAAAAGCAAGTAGTAAGTAGAGTGAAAAAGAACAAAGAAAAGAAAGAACTAATTTAGAGAAGTATAAAATTAATTAAAAGAAAAATGAAAGAACAGAAACCAATGAAGAAAATGGGTTTTGTCATGGACTTGACTTCGGATAAAAACCAGTAAAAGGAGAATTTGAAAACAAAAAGGAGAAATAGAGATCGGATAGTAAGATGATAAAGAGAAGAAGACGAAAGAAAAGAAAGATTTTAAAGAAAATAAATTTCAATTTTTACGAACACCTAAACTTTTTGTAACTTGTATGGATTTGTAGAAGTTTATAGAATTTCATTTATAATATTTATTTTAAAACAATATTATATTACGGATTAGATAATAATATCTGTATTTTTAACTTCACAATTATATATTTTTTTATTTAAAATACAATCTCAATTACGTGTTACCTAACCGTAAACTTTTTAAAAGTTAGTATTTATGGGATTTATCTAAAAAAAAAATAATAAAAAAAAGTTCTTGTAAACATTTTCTTTTAAATAAAAAAATATATAAACTTTTGTTTCAGGATTAACATTGTATATATATATATCACATCAATCAAGTAAAAAAGTTGTTTTTAAAATAAAAAAAGTATTAAGAATATTAATATTTCGTGTAACAGGATACATATTTTTTTGCGTATAGACTTATTAAAAAAAAATATATATATATTTGTAAAAAGGAAAGTTTTAAAATGTTTTATGTAAGTTTGTATAGTTGGTGGGTGGAAGGAGTGATTTAACTTTTAAATAGCTCTTCTGTTTTCTCAAATTCTTTTTTTTTTTATTCATTTCTTGATTGTTCTATATATAAAAGAAAGATATATATTTCATATTAATATATTAACTAAAAAACTGATGTAGATACCACATGACTTCCTTTTACTCCTTTTTAATTACATATACACATGTTTTGCTGCACTTCATTTAAACTTATTTCATTTGAAAGTGAGATACGATCCTTCGATTCTTTAATAAAGTGAACAGTAGCACAACTGGATTGTAGTGGACACCACATTGCATCACATTTTGTTATGCTGTCCGTATCAGCATTTTATATTAATTTATACATTAATTTTGTTTCTCGTCGCTCAAGGAGTTACGTGATGTAAGTGAGAACGTGTCAGATCCATATGAGAGAGAGAGAGAGAGACAGAGAGAGTATTTATAAAATGGTGAGCTGGCTATACTTTTTCGAATTGTACTTGTAAAACTAAACAAAAAATATCCTTGGGAGAAATGGTAATTTCTCCTTCGTTCTTCCAATGTCCGCCATTTTATTATTTCTATATAAAAGTTCATATCTTATGTTTGGATAGAGGAATCACGTTAATATTTGATAAGCATCTTTGTAATAAAGTTTTACACAAAATTTACACATACACACACACATACGCACACATACACACACATACACACACACAGAGAGAGAGAGAGAGAGAGAGAGAGAGAGAGAGAGAGAGAGTGAGCGAGTGTGCGAGAGGCTGTTTCTAAAATAGTGAACTGGCTATATTTTTTCGGATTATACTTGTAAAGTTAAACATAAAGTATCCTTAGGAAAAATGGCAATTTCTCGATCTTTCTCCCACCATCCGCCATTTTGTTATTTTTATATAAAAATTTACATCTCAAGTTCGGATAGAGGAATCACATTAATATTTGGTAAGCGTCTTGCTAATAAAATTAGCAAAAAATCAGGACTTAAATACCTTTGCGAATTACAAAATGGTGGCCATGTTTATTTTTCAATCCGTTATAACTCCATAAATATTAGTTTTATCAAAATTTATGTTTTACTAAAATATTAAGCCTTTTATTTTGAACAAAATGACATTTTATTTTTTTAAATCGGTTCACAAATAGCTGAGTTATGATAGAAAATTGATGTAGTAATTTTGTGTCTGTTTTCATGTCCTCCACTTTACGTTCAGTTCGATTAAATATAATTTTTTTTTTAATTTATTGTTAATTATCGTATTTTAAATTAGTATCAAATTAAGTAATAATTTTCTCGCAATAAAATTTAATATTAAACAATAATAAAACAATTGCTATTAATTTTTCAATTTTGAATAATTTTGCACAGCGACTATTACTGCTGATCATGTTACAATGTAAAAATAGAAGGTTCTTTCAAGGAATTATGTTCAAAACTATCATAACCAGCGTATCTGGAGCGACAAGAATCCTCATGGTAACTTCTATAATAACATTTCCCTATACATACGACAGGTATTTTTAATGACTGACTATCTTTTGGGTCCTATCATTCTACCAAATCGTTTAAACGGAGAAAATTATCTTGCTTATTTAACCGAAAATCTTCCATATTTTTTGGAAGACCTACCTAAAGGAAATATGTGTGTGGTTTCACCACGATGGATCTCCAGCACATTTCAGTCATTTGGTATCAGATCTCCTGCGTGAAACTTTCCATAAAAAATGGATAGGCCACGGAGGGCCAGTGCCCTGGCCTGCCCGATCACCTGACTTAAACCCTCTTGACTTCTACTTGTGGGGCCATTTGAAACATATTATTGTTTATTTAACTCAACATTGAAGATCTTCAAATCTTCAACAAAGGATACAAAATTGATTTCAAGGAATTATTAATACACCCGGAATTATTGAACGGTTAAAACAATCTCACAGAAAAAGACTGGAGACTTGTGTTATGCCTTTGAACATATCTGATAACTTTTAACATTTGTTAACTGTTTAATTACACCTAATGTTCTACAATAATTAACGTAAGATTATCACAGATAGTTGTTTTATTTTTTTTTTTTATTATTAGGTCTATTATTGTGAAAAAATTATTACTTAATTTGATACTAATTTACAATTCTAGAATTAACAATAAATAAAAAAAATTATTAATTAATCAAATTGAAAATAAAGAGAAGGACATGAAAACAGACATAAAATTATATCAATTTTCTGCCGTAATTCGGCAATTTGTTAATCGATTTAAAAAAAATAAAATGTCATTTAATTCAAAATAAAAGGTTTAATATTTTAGGAAATAACATAAATTTTGATAAAATTAATGTTTATAGAGATATAACGGATTTAAAAATAAACATGGCCGCCATTTTGTAATTTACAAAGGTATTTAAGTCCTGATTTTTTTCTAATTTTAAAACTTTATTAAAAAAACGCTTACCAGATATTAATGTGATTTCTTTATCCAAATTTAAGATATAAATATTTATATAAAAACAACAAAATGGTGGACATTGGGAGAAGGAAGGAGAAACTGGCATTTTTCCTAAGGATATTTTTTGTTTAGTTTTATAAATTGAGTCCGAAAAAATATAACAAGTTCACCACTTTAGAAACATCTGTATGTAAAATAGTTTTATGTTTACTTTACGTACAATTCATTGAAATTGCAAAGCACTGAAAATGACGTAACATACTATGACAACAATATTAACAAACAAGCTGATTGATATCGGATAGTAGATGTTGAATTATGCTGAAATGGAAAACGGATATGTTTTAAACTAACCCGTTTTAATGGAAATGCAAATGAAAACTTCTATCGCTAAACAAAAACTGAAAAAAAAAACTTAAATGACGATGAATATAAAATTGAATAAAACTGTTACAGTATTAAACTGTATATAAATGAAAGACAATTTTATTATACATTTCTGTTTGATATAAATGGACTCAAAATCTATGCGAATATAAAAATACAGTATGCATATATTTACTCATTATTTAAATCAACTGATGATTAATTCAATACATTATTATGTTCCTATAAAATGCAAAAACCATATTTTAAATAATGTTGGGAATTTTTTATTAGAGAAAAAAAAATCTGGCCTGTTGTTCAATTTTAATTTATTTTCTTTATATACAAATTTTCTTTTTTTTTCAGTTAATTTAAAATTAATTCCCTTTCTTGAGAATATACCTACAATATTGAAAATGAAAGTATGGTGATCATAAAAAAAACGAGTAGCGTTTTTTTTTTTGCAAATCTTTACATTTTAATATCTAACTAGTATTTTTTTTTTTTGTGTTTAGTCATTTGTCTGGTTTGATGCAGCTCTTCAAGATTCCGTATCTAATTTCAGTCGTTTCATTTCGGTATACCCCTTACATCCTACATCCTTAACAATTTGTTTTACATATTCAAAACGTTACCGGCCTGCAAAATTTATCTCATCTACCTTCAAAAACAAGGCTTTTTACATTATAGATTTTCCCCGAAATTTCTCAAAACCTATTGTAGTTACGGTTCTTCTGAGACCTATTTTATTCTATTTTTCAGGTCAAAAACCATATAAAAACAATAATTCTGCTCCTTCCTTAATGTCCTAAAAATATTAGTAGGAAATTATTTCACTGGGATAGCTGAAAACCGAGCGAAATTTTTCCCAAGTTGTAATTCGCAAATGAAGTATTTTAGGACATATGTTTATCACGTGTGGAATAGGTTATAAAATTCTCGGGAGAACTTCTTGATACACTCTGTATAAGGAAACTCCAACTTAAGTAAATCGTATTTTCGTACTCCTTATACCACAAAAAGTAAAGAAAATTCATTTTCCACTCCTTACTTACACCATGCGACCCAAATTAATATCGTACTTTTATATGTAAAGGCGGTAAAGATTATTTGCATGTATGTATGAAAGAATTTGCTGACTATGTAAATACGAGTATGGGTGTTACACTGCGTTTTGCCCAACATTATAGGATTGACCGAAATGATTTCTCTTTAATTTGTCTCAATTTTTTTTTATACATGTGGCAATTTCTTTTTTTAATCCGTTAAACGGGTGGGGAATATCGCGAAAAAAATAATTTCGATTTTCTTTGGAGGTATTTTTGAGAAAATATTGTTAAAGCAAATTTGTAACGTACAATGCACATATAAATAATCCAACATTTAAAAAAAAAAAAATCAACTCCCGCGTCTTTAAATTAAGATATACGTTTATCGTTCTTTTTCTTTATATCCCTTCGGTTAAAATATTTTTCAAAAATTTTTTGAATGTATATACCTCATATATACATTAAGAGGACGTATATAGAGCTATAGATAGAGTTTATAGAGGAAGAAGAGGAAGTTGAAGAGGATGACATGGGAGAATCAATACTGAGATCTGAATTTAAGACAGCATTAAAAGATTTGAATGGCAGAAAGGCTTCTGGAATAGACGGAATACCTGTAGAATTACTGCGCAGTGCAGGTGAGGAAGCGATGATAGATTATACAAACTGGTGTGTAATATTTATGAAAAAGAGGAAGTTCCGTCAGACTTCAAAAAGACTGTTATAGTCATGTTACCAAAGAAAGCAGGAGAAGATAAATTTGAAGAATATAGAACAGTTAGTTTAACTACTCATGCATCAAAAATCTTAAGTAGAATTCTATACAGAAAAATTGAGAGGAGAGTGGAAGAAGTGTTAGGAGAACACCAATTTGGTTTCAGAAAAGTATAGGGACAAGGGAAGCAATTTTAGATTAATAGTAGAAATTGGATTACAGAAAACAAAACAACGTACTTGGCATTTATAGACCTAGAAAAGGCATTCGATAACGTAGACTGGAATAAAATGTTCAGCATTTAAAAAAAAATAGTGTTCAAGTAGAACACTATTACAGAGATAGAAGAACAATCGCTAATATTTACAGGAACCAAACAGCAACAGTAATAATTAAATAACATAAGAAAGAAGTCGTAATAAGAAAGGGAGTCCGACAAGGATGTTCCCTATCCCCGATACTTTTTAATCTTTACATAGAAATATCGGTTAGTGATGTTAAAGAACAATTTAGATCCGGAGTAACAGTACAAGGTGAAAAGATAAAAATAGTACGATTTGCTGATGATATAGTAATTCTAGTCGAGAATAAAAAGGATTTAGAAGAAACAATAAATGACATAGGAGGAACAATGAACGGTGTGGAAGAAGCCCTACGCATTAACTACCGCATGAAAATAAACAAGAACAAAACGAAAGTAATGAAATGCAGTAGAAATAACAAAGATGTACCAGTGAAAGTGAAAATAGGAGGAGAAAATATTACAGAGGTAAAAGAATTTTGTTATTTGGGAAGTAGAATTATTAAAGATGGATGAAGCAGGAGCGATATAAAATGCCGAATATCACAGGCGAAACGAGCCTTCAGTAAAAAATATAATTTGTTTACACCAAAAATTAATTTAAACGTCAGGAAAAGATTTTTGAAAGTATATGTTTCGAGCGTTGCTTTATATGGAATTGAAACTTGGACTATCGGAGTATCTGAGAAGAAAAGATTAGAAGCTTTTGAAATGCGAAGCTATAGGGAATGTTAAAAATCAAATGGGTGGATAAAGTGAAAATAAAGAGGTGTTGCTGCAAATAGATTAAGAAAGAAGCATTTGGAAAAAGATAGTTAAAAGAAGAGACAGACTTATAGGCTACATATTAAGGCATCCTGGAATAGTCACTTTAATATTGGAGGGACAGGTAGAAGGAATAAACTGTGTAGGTAGGCAACGTTTGGAATATGAAATACAAATTTTTAGGGATGTAGGATGTAGGGGTATACCGAAATGAAACGACTAGCACTAGATAGGGAATCTTGGTGAGATTCATCAAACCAGTCAAATGACTGAAGACCAAAAAAATCAAGAAATTTTGACAATTTTTTTAAAATTCTAATTTTCTTATTTTTGGTTTTATTGTAGGAATGTTAGATTTACAGAAAACTTTACATTTTTTACTTATTTCCTTGTACGAAGTAAAGGAAGTATTGTGATCGTAAAAAATGTAGGTTTCCAAATTTCAACAGAAATATCCAATTTGACCATCCCTGAATCCATTTTGACTAGTTTTGGCTTGACGTCTGTACGTACGTATGTATTTTGCATAACTCAAAAACGATTAAAATATTAAATATAGAAGAATATATATTTCAGTAATAAACGGTTTTACTTAAATTAAAAAAAAATTAAAAAACTAATATTTTTTAGCTGTAAAGTAATCCAGAATATAAAATTTCATAACGGTAAAAGATTTAAAAAAATTGTTAATGTAGACTATTTAAAATATGTAAAACAATCATTTAAAAACTTTTGTTTTTAAAAGAGTTAAACCACTTGTTATTTGTTTACAACAGAAAAGATTTTTACATGAACAGTATTATTACGTCATCTTTTTCAATTTATAAAATTACGTAAAGCCACAATGTTTTCTCTGATTAAATTTGACATTTATTGATTCAGAAAGAGCAGATTGTAGTATTTCTAACCTAATATTTTACAGTAGATTTTTCGAGATATTTTATAAAGTAAAAAATTACTTTATAATCTTATCGATTGTAACAGTTCATAAAGATATTCCGTAATTTTTTTTTGTTTAACTCAGTCAAGATTTGCATAATTTTCCTGATTATAAAACAATAAAGTATTACATTAATAGGTATCGTATTCCGTATATATATATATATATATATAAAATAAAAATTTATATCTCAAGCTCGGATAGAAAAAGTTGGCCGCCATTTTTTAATTTGCGAAGGTATTTAAGTCCTGATTTTTTGCTAATTTTAAAACTTTATTACCAAGACGTTTATGAAATGTTAATGTGATTCTTCTATCCGAACTTGAGATATAAATTATTATATAAAAATAACAAAATGACGGACAGGAGAGAGCAAAGGAGAAATTACCATTTTTCCTAACGATTTTTTTTTTTAATTTTATAAATAGAATCCGAAAAAGTATAGCCAGTATACCATTTTAGAAACACACACTCTCTCTCTCTCTCTCTATATATATATATATATATATGTATACAGAATGATTCAGAAGAAAACTAATTAATTTTGAAACTGATTCTAGAGCTTGAAATAAAGAAAATATCTCGTACAAACATATGTTCGAAAACGTTTTGTTATCGAGTTACGAATGGCGGAAAATTTTGCCAACATTTCAGTCCCCCTACTAAAATAGGATCGTATTGAAATTTTAAGGCTTATATAAGGGGTAAACTTCATGGTTTCTTCTTGTTTATTGACCATCTTTTCCTGTTAAGCCTCTGGAACCACCGTAAGGTATTACTTCAGAGGATGATATGTATGAATGTAAATGAAGTGTAGTCTTGTACAGTCTCAGGTCAACTATTCCTGAGATTTATGGTTTATTGAAACCCAACCACCAAAGAACACCGGTATCCACGACCTAGAAAATCAAATAAACTGATCCCAGAACTTTATATCCCATTGTTTTCATGACAAGGGACAATGTCGTGCTGGAAATTGTAAATGAGGAGCAGGCGAAGAAGCTGTTGGAGGTTGACGTTCTTAAGAAGAACGGGCTGAAGGCTCAGTTATTGGCCGAGCGGAGCCCGCAAATATTGGTCTACCGTTTGCCGAAATCAACGAGGGTTGAAGAGACGGAAATCCTCAGGGCCGTGTACAGGCAAAATCCTGTGTTGGTTATGGCTGTCGAGGACTTTCTCAAGGGGACAAGGGTGGTCCGGCAATTGGGACGGAAAGAGGTCCGAAAGAGCCACTGGATAATTTAAACCTTGCCAAAGATCCGGCAGGTCTTTGTGGCAGGTGGTCGGCTGTTCCTTGGGTAAACCTCTTCCAAGGTTGTCGGCCATATAAAAGTACATCGGTGCTTAAGATGTCAGAGCTTTGGTCCCACCGCTGTAGAGCACAGTCAGAGATGTGGTTTTCCAAATATTTCAACCTAAACGCCATCTAGCAGGTCCATTTCTTGCAGAAGTTATTCTTTCCATGTAACACATATTCTGAATTTGAGCCATAAATACAATTTTTGTTTTAATTATCTCGACCCCAGCGCCACCTAACGGGACCAAAATAATTCAGAAACCTTCGCGGGCGTGCGCAAAACAACTCACCAAAGGTTCATCGCTATCGGATGAACGGGTTAGGAAGGCGTAAGAGATATACAGACAGACAAACATTCATTTTTATATACGGTATATAGATTTTTTTTTTAATCTCCGGTTCCACCGTTAGGTTTTGCTGCAGAGGATGAAATGAATGATTTGTAGCTTGTGTGAAAATGCCATACGTGACCGGAGGATTCGAACCCGGGACCTCCGGATGAAAGGCCGAGACGCACACACTCGCGCCACGGTGGCCGGGAGTATATAGAAGATTAATTTACAACAAACGTTCGAAAATTCCACCTTTAACATAGATGTACTTTTCAACTCCTTCCTTTACATATTCATGTTTGATCTAAAGACCAAAGTATTTGACCCATATATTTACATATGATTTTTTTTATTGTAGTTGAACTAATTAGATCATAAAACGTAAAGATTTGCAAATAATCCAATTCCCCATTTTTTTTATTTTTTTTATATTTTCTTACCACTGAATGTGAACATAGGAGAAGAAAAGATTACGGAGGTAGAAGAATTTTGTTATTTGGGAAGAAGAATTACTAAAGATGGACGAAGCAGGAGCGATATAAAATGCCGAATAGCACAAGCGAAACGAGCCTTAAGTAAGAAGTATAATTTGTTTACATCAAAAATTAATTTAAATGTCAGGAAAAGATTTTTGAAAGTGTATGTTTGGAGTGTCGCTTTATATGGAAGTGAAACTTGGACGATCGGAGTATCTGAGAAGAAAAGATTAGAAGCTTTTGAAATGCGGTGCTATAGGAGAATGTTAAAAATCAGAAGTGACAAATGAAGAGGTATTGCGACAAATAGATGAAGAAAGAAGCATTTGGAAAAATATAGTTAAAAGAAGAGACAGACTTATAGACCACATACTAAGGCATCCTGGAATAGTCGCTTTAATATTGGAAGGACAGGTAGAAGGGAAAAATTGTGTAGGCAGGCAACGTTTGGAATATGTAAAACAAATTGTTAGGGATGTAGGATGTAGAGGGTATACTGAAATGAAACGGCTAGCACTAGATAGGGAATCTTGGAGAGCTGCATCAAACCAGTCAAATGACTGAAGACAAAAAAAAAATATTTTTTTTCTTATAATATTTTATTCTACCTATATTTACCGAGAAGTAAACATTTTTAAAACAATATTTTTTTTAATTTCCCAGTTAAATTTTTGCAAGAATCTAATGATTAATTTTTCTAATTATATATTACCTGGCCGGCCACCGTGGTGCGAGTGGTAGAGTCTCGGCCTTTCATCCGGAGGTCCCGGGTTCGAATCCTCCATGGCATTTTTCACACACGGTACAAATTATTCATCTCATTCTCTGAAGTAATACCTAACGGCAATCCCGGAGGTTAAACAAGAAAAAAATTTACTTGGCATTTTACACTAGTTACTCTTAATCTTGGCTTTTAATATAAGAAGTTTTAATATTAAATTACATATAATTATTTAATATTATAAATAACAAAGTTTTCATTTACTGTAAAACTTTTCTAAAAATATCAATAAAACAAACTTAATTCTTTTTTTAAAAAAAATTTATTTCTCCTTATATATTATATCTGGTTTCAAAGAATTTTCATTTAATGAATTTTAACTTGAAAGATAACAAAGAATCTTTTTATTTTTATAGGTTGTAAAATGTTGTTCAAAGAGAATAAGTTAAACCCCTTTGAGCTATACAATTCTATGAACTTGAGTAAAAAGAATTCTATATGAGCGTTTACAATAATACGGAAGCAATCGGTACAGTTTAAACTCAATTTTCCATCAAATCAAAAAGTTTGAAGTAAACTCACAAAAGACAAACCGGAAAGATATCATTAGACTTTTAGTATCGTAGACTTATTTTATTCTCTATACCGAATTCCTCTTTCTTTATTATCTTGTTTTATTTTTTATTCTTTTTTTTTTTGCTTTATATCTATTTTTATATTATGTATAATAATCTTAATAAAATCATTAAACTTTTTTGAATATAGCGATATATGGTACTATAACTATAACAGGAAATTATATAGATGAGTAAAAAAAAATGTATTTGAAAAATGTTGTCTTTTTCAAGTTTCGACCTTTAAAAAAAATGATTTAATCAAACTATAGATTTATATAAATTGTAAATAATCAGTAATCAAGAAATAAATCCATTGAAATATTAAAAAACATGACTGCCAAAAAAACAAAAACATTTCTGACAAACTCTTTAATATTTAAAGAGTGTGCGGGTAACAGATTTGTTTATAGTACCTCGTATAATTTATTTTTTAATTTTATTTAAATATATATACAGAATGATTCAAAGAAACGGGAAATTAAAAAAATTAAATAACGTTAATGAAAAATTTTTTTTTAAAATGAATATTATTTCATGTAAATGAAACCTTACATAAAAAATTGCATAAGATGGAAAATCAAAACGGCACATATTTGTTTTTATAAACTTCAACTCAAATAGATAAAAATTTCTTTGAATTTAGGGTAAATTTCAAAGAAATCTTTCCTCCAACCTATAACATATGAATACGTTAAAAAAATGAATAAAATAATTTATTTATCTCATTTTATAATATTTAAATTTTTCTTTTTTTTAAATTTTAAATCGTAACTAATGTTATTGGAAAATTTAATTTCACTGTTATTAATTTTTCCAGACCCTAGCCGGTAATGAATTCCGTGACTTTTAGTATTGTTATGGGACTTTCCTGTAATGCGGCTGAAGCCACGTTCCGGGAATATCCTTCAACTGTGGGTTGTTTCTGATGCACAGTTTACACGCACAACTTAATTTAAAATATTTATAATTTCATTTAAATATAATATTTTTTCGTTTATTTAATCCAATGATTCTAACTAAAGCACGCGCGTAATTAATTCGCAAGGGTGAGGCGATAATAGCGGCAACGGTCGGCACTAACTAATGTAATTTCTCTACTTTTTTTGATCAACGAGTTTTTCTTTAATTTTACAACTTACATAGAACAAATTTCACTTGTGCAATCGGCAGACTGATGTAGCTGCGAGGCTTAACGAACCAGGTACCGAGTCGACCGGGCGATCGAGTTCGAGACCCCGCTAGACCGCTACAAATATAATATTTAATGGACATTAAATATTATTCATTTATTTAATTCTACCATTCACATGTGACGTCACAAGATAGAAGTAATTTAGAAAATTTTTTGAGGTGGAGTTGCGATTTTGCAAAAATTTTTTTTGCCAAATATTGTTATATTTTAATCGTTAAAAAATGTGCCTATGAAAAATATGGTCATAATTAGACGATATCTCGAGATACTGAGAGTGACTTTGTTGTTCAGCCTCACACCTTTGACCTTTTAAGTTAAAATTTTAATAGCATCAATGCCAAATATACCTGGTGATTCAAAGAAACGGGAAATTTAAAAAATTAAATAACATTAATGAAATTTTTTTTAGAAAATGAATTTTATTTCATGTAATTGTACAAATGTTGCCATTTTAGGATACATACATTTTAGTTTATTTTTTTAAAGATGACATCTTGCAGGTGACCTCCTCTTCTACGTAAACACTCACGAAGTCTCGTCGTTAAATTGTTCACGGTTTGACGTAACATCTCGACTGGAATTTCCGCAATTGCTTCTCGGATCTTCTTCCGTTGTATCAGGTCTACTGTGGAACACTTTGCTTATAAGGTGACCCTACAAAAAGTAATTGCAAGCTGAGAGATCAGGCGATCTGGGAGGCCATTTAATGTCACAGTTTCGTGAAATGACACGTTGTAGAAACAATCGGCGTACAGCTGCCATCGATATTCGTGCAGTATGTGACGTTGCTCCGTCTTGTTGAAACCAGGCTGTGTTAAGAATCGGTGGAAATCTCTTTTGTTGTTCCACAACAAAGGTTTCAAGCACGACTACGTAACGAGCCGACGTCACTGTAAATGCAAGACCGTTGTCATCCTCAAAAAAATAAGGGCCTATAACACCGTAACATGATATAGCACACCACACTGTCACTTCTGGCTGTGCAACGGACGCTGGTGTAGCTGAGTAGGATTTTCTTGTGTCCGATATCTGAAATTTTGCTCGTTAACAAATCCACTGAGGTGGAAATGCGCTTCGTCTGACATCCACAGTTCGTGAAAAAATTCTTCGTTATCATTTATCTTCTGAAGCGTTCATTACAGAATTGTGATCGCACAACCGCATCGTTCGGTTTCAGATCCTGGACGATCTGCAACTTGTACGGATGGAATTGCAAGTCCTTCGCTAACATTCTTCGAACGCTTGAACTAGGCGATTGTAAAGGTGCTGAGAGACAACGGATTGTGACCGATGTGGACTTCGTGTGACAACATCTTGTAAAGCTTGAACGTTCTTTGGTGTACGGACGGTTCGCTCATGGCCTGGAGGTTTCTTTTTCATTGCCGAACCGGTTTCCTCAAAATTAGATATCTGTGTTTTAAGGTTCCATCAGGACGTGCCGGGACGGCACGTCCTGATGGAACACGGTCGTGCCGTCCCGGATTAAAATGACGGCGAAATTGTCTACGCGCTCCCTTCACACTATCATTGTTTTTGTAAAACGCTTTGATAGCAAATGCACGTTGCGCTCCAAGGATCCATGACAACTAAATGGCAGGTTAGGTTAGAGAGGCTGGCGGTACTTATCAAGTGGTACCAATCGCCCACGGCTACCAACACAACTTTCAAAATTTCCCGTTTCTTTGAATTACCTGTATTTTATGACACTCTCAATGACGTAAAAATTCGAACGTGGATTCATACTTCTAAATCGGTTCAGTGGTTGAGTTGCTACGATGGAACCACTAGTGTCGTTGTTCACTACGACAATGGTTGCATGTGAAACAAATTTCACATGTTTATCATACGACAAGTCCCGTCTAACAATTCCAGTAAAATTTTAGTCATCCCTTGCATAAGGGTTGGTCATATCAAAATTTTTTTCAAATTGAGATTTTAGGTAATGTTTAGAGGACTAACGAACATTTTAAACCGATTCGATTCTGTACCTATTAAGAAAGGTATGATTATTCTTTTGTCTTCAAAACCCATTTTTTCCACCCCTTGGGCCAATGATTAGTTATATGAAAAAGCTTTACTTAGATAAGTTTTAGACTCCTATTCCAAAAATAGTAGAACTTAACTGAGTTCGATATTTTACTTAATACGAAATTTATAGCGATATTTTATTTTTCATTAAAGGTCTTCCATTTCCACCCCTCTGGTCCGATTTTGCGCATTCACGAACTCGTCTGAGATTTTGGGACCTTATATTTTATTGAAAAATCTGAAAGTGATTGGCGCAAAATTACGGCAGTTATGATGTCCACAAGAAAGTGAAATATATATATATATAAATGTACGTATAATCTTTTGAACTGAGGTGGTTTTGGGGTCTGGGGGATGTGAAACGCGAAGATATATCGACATTTATCGGATGTCGAATCATGGTATCCATTACAATAGGTAGCTTTTCTTATGAAATCTACCTAACATGCAATTCCTGACCGGGATTTGAACCCAGGACCTCCACAGTTCTGAAAGTATAATAAATCTCTTACCTATTGTTTTACATCTATAATTATATGTGTTCTTAATTATTATAATACTAAAAGTTTTCTTATTTATTTATTTACAGATTCTGTCTAACGGAAGAGAACGTTGTAAAATTTAATTTGGATAAAGAATGGCGTATATTATCAACCAATTATGGAAAATATAATTTATCCATTTGCTGGTGGTTTTTTGGTTTTGGTCATCCCTTGCCAACCAAGGATTGGTTATATGAAAACTTGCTTAGGACAAACATTTTAGCTAATGTTTAGAGGATTAACGACCACTTTAAACCGATGCAATAATGTGTATATTAAGGGAGATATGAATTTTTTTTCAAAACCTTATTTTTTCCATCCTCTTAGCCAATGGTTGGTGATATCAAAAAATGGTACTTAGATAAGTTTTAGACCCTCATCCAAAGAATAGTAAGAACTTTAATTGAATACAATATTTTACTTAATAAAAATTTTATAGCAATATATTTTTCGAAAAAAACCACCCCATTTCCACCTCCATTTTCTGATTTTGATCATTAACGAACTCGACCGAAATTTTGGGTGGATTTTTTTTTAGGGAACTATTTGAAAGTGATTGGTGCAAAATTATGGTAATTGTCGTGTCCACAAAAAAGTATTTATATATATATATATATAAATATATATATACAGGATATCCCATATAAAACGCAACCCATCAATCACTCATCCATGAAATTTTAAAAGTCAAGCTTACTCCCCTACTCGTTACTGAAATGGACTCGTCCAACATCTGAACATCGCGGCGACGCAGTAGAACACTACCGATAGTAACAACAATGCAATCATAACGTTCAGTGTATCGCTAGAGACAAGATGGTGTTTTCGCTAGATGAATGTGTTTTCATTATCGAGTAGTACTTCAGTACGAAATCAGCGGTTGCAGTGCAAGATTTGTTTCGCCATAAGTACCCAGATAAACCGGCTCCTAACAAAACATCAGTATTAAGGTCAGTCGCAAAATTTAGAGACACTGGTTCTGTTAATAACAAGGAACACAAAAGATCTGCGTCGGTGTTGAATACAGATACGGTCGCTGAAATCAAAGACCGATTACTCGCCTCGCCAAATAAATCGATCAGACGTTTGTCTGCTGAAATTAATTTGTCTAAATCGACTGTTCATCTGGAGACCAAACGATTACAATTACGACCTTATCGCATTCAAACGGTTCATCGACTTCTTGAGCCCGACAAAGAAAAACCGCTACAATATTGTCAACGGTTCCGTCGATTTCTGCGCGAGGGAATTAACGTTATGGATTCGTTATTTTTCACAGATGAAGGACGGTTTCATTCGGATGCCTACGTAAACAGCCGAAACAGTAGAATTTGGAGCGCTGAAAATCCCCCACGTTTATCACGAAAAACAATTCGCAGAAGTTGGGCGTGTGGGGCGCGATATCGCGGAAGAAAATAATCGGTCCTATTTTTTTCGAGTACACAATTAATGCAGAACGATATCAGGATATTTTATTTCGGTTCATCGCACTCTTGGAAGAGGAAGACAGACGCTGCCGGCTACAACATGACGGTGAGACATCGCACTACGCAGGTTCAACTCCTGATTTCGTCGAGGAATTCTTCGGTAATCGTGTTATCGGTCGAGGCTTGTGACCGCGAAGATGTCCAGATTTGACTGCGGCGGATTTTTTCTACTGGGTTACCTCAAAGAAAAGGCGTACAGCGACAAACCACGAACACTTGAACAATTGAAAGTCAATATTGAACAAGCTGTATTAAATATCCGGCCACAAACTTTGAAAAAAGTTGCGAGAAACGCTGTAAAAAGAATTGAAGCTTGTATTCAAGAAGATGGCGGCCACTTCCAACATTTACTCTAAATGTAAGGTAATGGATGGTAATAATAAAAATTACATTTACATTTACACACATGCCTTTTTATTATTTCAATACCTACCAATATAAGGTTGGGTTGCGTTTTATATGGGACACCCTGTAAATTTGTAAACATATGTCGAAATTTTCCGGAAGTCGAATCATGATACCTATTACAATAGGTAGCTTTCTTATGAAATCTTTTTTTTATTTTTCCTGTTTAGCCTCTGGTAATTACCTTTCAGATAATACTTCAGAGGATGATATGTATGAGTGTAAATGAAGTGTAGTCGTGTACATTCTCAGTTCGACCGTTCCTGAGTTGTGTGGTTAATTGAAACCCAACCACAAAAGAACACCGGTATCCACAATCTAGTATTCAAATCCGTATTAAAAAAACTGACTTTACTACGACTTGTACGCTGGAACTCTCGATATTCAAATCAGCTTATTCGGGAAGACGCGTTCATCACTAGACCATCCCGATGGGCTAGTCCTCTTACAGCTGAGGCTTTCTAACGCCTCCCACTAGAAGCCTCTTTTCCGCTCCTCATCAGGATAACAATCTAACAAATATTTTGTTTACCTCTCTTCAATATCAATATACTGAAATAAAATAAGTGAAAAATATAGTAAATGTAACCATTTTCCTTAAAGTTCTTAAAAGATTTTTTGTTATTATTTTTCGTTTAATTTTATTATAATTGAAAAAGATAAAAATTAAAAAAGAATAGAAAACAAGGGAATAAAACAGATATAAAAAAAGATAGTTTTTCAGATTATAAAGAAGATTTAAAAGATTGCGTGTGGTTGTGCGTTGATGTTGGCGAACTCTTACGTTTATTCGTTAAACTAGAAAAGATATTTTTTTTGATAATATGGAGTATAATACTGGAAAAAAATAATGAAAATGAAATTGTCGTTTTGTTATTGTTAAAATGTCACAAAATGAGTTTTCATATCTCTTGTTCAATCTGTTAGTCTGTTAACGGTCAATGTAATAGAAACATTTTTCCCCCTATACTTCTGTCTTTTATTTTTCTATAATCCTTTATATTTCTTTTATATATATTTAAGTGGATTTTTAGTTTTTTTCTCCCTATTAAATTACTTTGTTATTATTTTTCTTTTTTATTATTATTTTATTTTGCAC
This sequence comes from Lycorma delicatula, assembly GCF_047948215.1. NCBI lineage: Eukaryota > Metazoa > Arthropoda > Insecta > Hemiptera > Fulgoridae > Lycorma > Lycorma delicatula. Next base: position 43,858,838 of record NC_134467.1, read on the forward strand.
TTTATTTCCTGATAGATACACTTCAATTACATACAGAGTGATATTAAATTGTGGAAACGTACTTCGTATTTCAAAACTGAGGAATTACTAGGATATAGAAATAAGTCTACATAGTTATAAGATTATTACTTCAAGATGTATTTAAAATTTTTGTGCGCCATCTTGAATCCGCCATATTGATCAGATTTTTGTTTAAACATGAAGGGATTTTACAAGAAAAAGGATGGAGAAACTCGTTTCTCAATTAATGTATTCGTTTTCGAGTGATAAATAATAAATTTTACATATACTGATAAACCGTTGTAGTAACTAAACGCATTAAAATACTCCGAAATAACTTTTTTTATTTCGTACTACCTTCATAATTGTAATCAAAAACAAACTTTAAACAGTTAATATTAGATTTATTGTCCCAAAACAGTAATAATAATAACAATTTAGGCCCAAATTCAGTCAAACAAATTACAGAAATAATCCTAAACATATGGCAGCAAACTGAAAAAATTCCGAATGATTGGAAGATTGCTCAAATCCACCCACTGGATAAAAAAGGCAACAAATTAGATGTATATAACTATGGAGGGATCTCTCTCGTACTAGTCACATACAAAATTCTATCAGCATATCTCTTGGATAGAACACAAAAGCAGTTAGAACCTAAATTAGAAGAATATCAAGCAGGTTTCAAACCAAATAGGTCACTTTTTTCTTTTTTTTTGTCTTCAGTCATTTGACTGATTCCCTATCTAGTGCTAGTCGTTTCATTTCGGTATACCCCCTACATCCCTAACAATTTGTTTTCCCACCGAACCTCACTAATTCCTACTACATCTACATTTATCCTATCCATTTCCCTCTTTAAATTTTCTAACCTACCAACCTTTTTTAAACTTCTAACATTCCACGCTATAATTTTATTTTTTAATTTTCTGGTGACCCCTTCGTTAGTAGTCCCCACCCGGAGATCCAAACGGGGGACTAGTTTGGATATACCCAGAACAAATTTTTAACCTGAAAACTATTCTCAAAATACGAACCCTAAGACAGAAACCCCTGGTATGCGCATTTGTAGACTTCAAAAAGGCCTATGATTCGATAGATAGGTCCTCACTATTCCAAATTTTGGAAGAAATGGGACCAGATCCTAAAACCCGAGAACTCATAAAACAAACACTAAGTGACACAAACTCTAAAATTAAATTTATGCAAGAAATCCCAGAACCCTTCGACATTCATACAGGTGTGAGTCAGGGTGATGGACTTTCTCCGATATTGTTTAATATTGTCCTTGACAAGGTTATGGAAGAATGGGAGAAGGAACTTAAGGAATGTGAGTTATGGAAACCAATCCTGCTGGGCTTTCCCAAAAACAACCTCTACATACCATACCTCGCATTTGCGGATGATCTGGCAATATTAACCGATGTTAATGAGATTGCTGTCAAACAACTCGAAATACTTAAAATGCAGAAAAAGTGGGACTGCAAATCTCATTCGAGAAAACTAAATTATTATGTAAAGACAGATATCACAAGTCTGAAAACAAAATACGGTAAAATTGATAGGGTCCCGTACTAAAAATACCTCGGGGAATTCATCGATTCCCCGATCGATGAATTGATGACAATTTTGATTCGAACAAAATTGTCATTTTTTTCAAAAAAACAGGCTGAATATTTTAGAATTACATAAATTTTTATAAAACTAATATTTACGAAGATATAATGGATTGAAAAATATACATGGCTGCTGTTTTTTTATTTTCAAAGGTATTCAAGTCCTGATTTTTTGTTAATTTTAAAACTTTATTCACAAGACATTTATCACATATTAATGTGATTCGTCAATCTAAACTTGTCATATACATTTTTATATAAAAATAACAAATTGGTGGACAGGGGGAGAACGGAAAAATTATAATTTTTCCTAAGGATATCTTTTGTTAGTTTTACAAATAAGGGTGATTTTTTACTCCTGTTACCCAATTGTTAATGTCTGGTAATTTTTTTCTAAGAAAGGGAAATTTTGTTTTGTGACACGAACTTGGAAGCGCTACTCAACTGGTATAGATAGGGCAATGTGAGTTGATTCTCCTTGAGTTGTGTAAACTTTTTCCGGTCGTGTTACGAACAGAATGTCTTTTACCGTAGAACAACGAGTTTTCAATCTTGAACAATATTTTGCTACGAAATTGTACGCGAGTATAAAAGAATCATTTCAAATTAAATTTGTTGGTGTTCCTTCGCCAGAAAAAATGTCAATTTCTAGGTTAGCAAACCGATTTCGAGAGACAGGTAGTGTTTACGACAAAAGACGTATAGGTAGACCGACTCGCTTGACAGATGACGTTTTAGATAATGTGAAAACAAGATCGCTCAACTCTCCACGGAAAAGTTTACGAAAACTTTCCACGCAAGTCGGTTTGTCAAATTCGACTGGTCAGAAAGCCGCTAAAAAATTTAAATCGTATCCGTATCGCGTACGATTAATCCAAGAGCTTCAGCCTCCATATTTAAACAAGCGATTGCAATATTGCCGTCGGTTTAGGTCTCTCGTAAACGATAACGGAATCGAATTTTTAAACGCAGTGTTCTTTAGCGATGAAGCTTGGATCCATCTCGACGGTTATGTGAACAGTCAAAACTGTCGAATTTGGGCGGTTGAAAATCCTAACCCTTTACAAGACAAATCTTTGCATCCTGAAAAAATTGGTATGTGGTGTGCGATATCTCGTCATCGTATAGTTCGGACCCATATTTTTCTAACAGACAGTAAGTGGTGAAGTATACAGGAATATGGTGCGCCAATTTGTGTCCCTCTTGAAACCTCAAGAACGGTATTGTTGGGGTCAACAAGACGGCGCTACGTGCCACACGTCTCGAGAAACCGTGGATTTTCTGCAAGAGTTCTTTGACGATCGAATAATAAGCAAGGGCTTATGGCCTCCAAGGTCCCCAGACCTCACATCTCCTGACTACTTTTTGTGGGGCTATATTAAGTCCGAGGCCTTCAAAAACAATCCTCACACTATCGATGAACTTAAAGTCCATATTACAGATTTAATCACGAATATTTCCGATGCGACTCTTAAAAAGGTTTGTGCTAATATGCTGAAAAGAGTCCGTGCGTGTATAACCGCAAGGGGTGGTCATTTTGAGCATATTCTTTAACAATTATGTAAGTAATAGCTTTTTATTAAATCTCTTTTGTAAGTAACAAATACATTTTTTTTCCACCTAAATTTCCCATTCTTAAATTACATTTAAAATTTGCTAACAGGACTAAAAAATCACTCTGTAGAATCCGAAGAAGTATAGCCAGCCCACAATTTTAGAAACACTCTTTATATGAATAATTAACCAATGCTAGGAAAGTATTATACATATTTTGTTAGATTTTTTATGTAATGTAAAATTTCTGACATGTTAATTCTAGTATTTAGCACTTTTTACTTGTTAACTTGCAATAAATAAATTTTGTATGAATTTTAATATAAAAATATTAATCCGACATCAAATATAATGAAGTTTTTAAAGAATTAATTACAGGAATATTTCAAAAAAGTTTATAAACAATTGCAAAACTATAAAATTGTCAATGGAAACTCTATCGGGAAGGAAATATATTTTAAAACTTAGTTTATATAAACATATTCGAAAAGGTTTTGTGAATCTTGTTTGTATATATAATTCACGTGATTTTTTTTTTCTTTTTGCAAAAATTACTCACCTGTATAAATGATTGTGCTATCTAATAACGTAGTAAATAAATAGCGTGATATTTTAATGATGTAATATATACCGAATTCTAAACCTACCTTATATCTAAGGTATAGGAAACCAGCTTAACCAAATTTTATAAAAATTAGATTATTAAAGAAGTTTAACTTATTTTAAATTTACACCAGAATTTTTTCTTAATTTAAAAAAAAAAAAAAAAATTTTTACTTTTTTTAAGTATATAATTTCACTTTTTTTTTGACAATTTATTTTTATTAATTTTAATGATTGGTTAATCTGTTATTATATTGAACTTATGTATTTTCTTATATTGAAAAAGTTTTTTAATTTTAAATGAAAAAATCTGATGTGGACCCTAAATTACTTTCTGATGTGGACCTATTAAATTACATATACACATTTTCTTTAAATGAAAGGTACATTCAATATTCGAAGGATATTCCAACATAAAGGAACTTCCAATATTTTTGTATTTATTTTTTTATTGTAATTATTGAATTATTATTTATTGTACTTTTTTTTTTTAAATCAGAGGTTAATAATTATTAAAAAATCAAAATGTTTAAAATAACAAAAAAGGATATGAAGTCTGATTCGAACTGATGTGCCTTCCCTTTGTAAGATCCAAATATTTCATTAATTTAACTTTTATTTGGCTATAACTCTGGAACCAATTTTAACCCACCGGGTTCGTATAGCGGTGAACGCGTCTTCCCAAATCAGCTGATTTGGAAGCCGAGAGTTCCAGCGTTCAAGTCCTAGTAAAGCCAGTTATTTTTACATGGATTTGAATGCTAGATCGTGGATACCGGTGTTCTTTAGCGGTTGGGTTTCAATTAACCACACATCTCAGGATTGGTCGAACTGAGAATGTACAAGAGTACACTTCATTTACACTCATACATATCATCCTCTGAAGTATTATCTAAACGGTAGTTACTGCAGGCTAAACAGGAAAAAGAACTCTGGAACCGATGAAAATAAGTACCACTTATAATACATCGTTGAAAAGCTGTCAATAAGGGTTATTACTGCCGTTAATAATAAGTCCAAAATCCAATTTGGTTTTTTAATTTTGGGCTTTTATGGGCATTTTTGGTCTAGTCGATTACAATCAAAAGGTAAGGTGCACAAATAGATGTTACAAGAGTCCTACATCCAAACGTTCAACATATTACAGCTAATCTTTTTTGTGTAATGTGAGATACATACGTACATATAGACGTCGCGCCGAAACTAGTCAAAATGGATTCAGGGATAGCGAAAATAGATATTTCCGGTGAAATCTGTAAATTGAAATTTTTCGCAATACTTCCTTTACGTCGTACAAGGAAGTAAAAAGCTGACCACACATTTGTAGGATTTTTCCGTCACGCGGCTATTAATAAATAAAATATAATTAATATATTAATGACATATTGCAAAAATCCCAAGTTATAATTACCAGAAATTAACATTGGCTTGAGAATAAAACCGCAAATTTCAAATTTCGTGTTACTAAAAAAAAAGCTTATATTTCAACAACTTTAAATGTTAAATTTGTTTTCAGGGTCCTTGAAAATGTATAAATTGATACCTTACACGACCGTGTTTGTTATTGTTTACACAAACCCCAAAGTGTGAATTAACGTTCAATTTTTTTTAAATATATTTTTTTAAATCCGTCTTGATTCCAATGAAAAAGGGAAAGAAGAACAATTTTTAAAAATGTATGATTTTTGGTCGGTTCAAACCGCGTGAGGGACTTGATTTAATTGAATAAAAATTAATTTATATCCAAAATTACATGACAATAGAAGAAAGTACAGCAAAAAATAATCATCATAACGATCACAATAAAGCTTCAAAGTTAGGAGAATTTTTTTGGGGTGCGGGTGCAATTTTTCAATTTAAAATATTGTAATTTTTTAGTTGTTAACAAATGACCTTAATTAAGCAAAATGTCGAGTTACTGAGAGGGTGACCTTACTCTATAGTTTCAGCCCCGTTTACCTTTTTAACTTGAAAATTTAATTGTATCGATGCCCAATATATTGTTAACAGATATACGCCTTATTTAATATCGGCGGGCAATAACAGTAGAAACGATGTGAGCAAGCCCACAGTATACGGACGCACTCATACAAGCATCACTCCCACCGCGCACTTCTCTCACCATAGCGGCGCTGCAGCCCCACCACTTTCAGGCTCCTATAAAAGAGCGTGCATGAGAGTGAATTGGCAATTATTCCATCCTTGGCTCTTGTAGTGAAAGGTTGTGTTTTGTTGTGCTCTGTGAATTGTCAGTTGTAACCAGTCCAGCCAGGTGTTCAACAGTTCTTCTACCTGCGTCGCCAGACAATGTGAGAAGGGTCTGCTAGGACATCAGCCGGGCGGCCAGCTACCTGGACTACAGGCCAGTCACATTAAGAAAAGGATAATCCTTTTCTTAATTTTACTTTTATACTATTCAATATTTCTAATAATGTAAAGTGAACTCTTGTAGTCATTGTGAATACGTTAAGTAAATAGCCTATTATTATAGGACTATTGTGCTACTTTTAAAATAATTTTATTTTTTAATTGATTTTCTTGTCAGTGATTTTATTTTACAGCAAGTGTAGATTAAGAAGTGTAAATTAAGTTTAATTTTAATTTTTAAATTTTTCTTCCTTATTTTCCTCAATGGAAGGAAAAATAAGGCCTCCTCCACCCCGTTCTCCCACCACGGAACTGTCCGACGGTGGAGAGGAAAGCGGGTCTGGCGCTAGGAAGCGCCAGAAACGCCGGGACTCCGCGCCTCCTATGGAGGCGGAGCCCGTAGCGGGCTGTAGCAAGGCTGCAGCAGCCGCCAACTCGCAGGCTGATGATGGGGCCCCATCACAGCCTGCTACCGTCAGGCGGGAGAAAATCCCGCCGATAATGCTGGACTGCCCGAAAGAGTGGCCAGCATTGGCGAGGGACATAAAGTCGAGGATTGGGGGGCGCCTGGTGGCTAAAAGCACCGGGCTCTCGATAAGGCTGCAGCTGGGCAGCGAGGCGGATTACCGGGCGGTGCAGAGTTTTCTGCACTCGAAGGGAATCGCCTTTCACTCCTTTCAGCTCCCGAAGGACAGGGAGCTGAAGGTGGTTATACGGGGGATCCCCTATGGGGCTGCCCCGGAGGAAGTAAGGGAGGAACTGACCTCCCTTGGCTATGAGGTGGTTTCGGTTAAGAAGCTCCTCACAAGGGACGGTCGGGAAACCTCGACCTGCCTAGTGGCCCTTAAGAGGACCCCTTTGGCCCGGGCCATTTATGACCTTGACAGTATTTTTTACTGCAAGGTCGCAGTGACTGCATTTGTGTCACGAGGGGGGCCACCCCAGTGCCACAGATGCCAGAAATTTGGACACTCGTCCAATTACTGCCAGAGGGCCCAGCAATGCGTAAAGTGTGGTGGAAACCACGACACTTCTGCCTGCGTCAAGCCGCGTGAGGAACCAGCCTCATGCGTCAACTGTAAGGGGCCACATCCGGCCAATTACAGGGGCTGCCCCTATTATAAGGAGCAGACAAACAAAGTCAAGGGACTTAAAAAGCCCGCGACTTTGGACGGCCGCAGCTGGGCCCGTGTTGCCGGTGGGGGAAAAACAGTCCCCAAACCGGAGGTGCCGGCACCCGTGGCCAAAGCGGTCGTGAAAAAAGGGGAGGTAACCTCCCCAACACCCGCCAAGCCAAAACCGGCGGCAACCACCAAGAAGGTGGTAAAACAAAAGGCGGCGACAAAGCCGGCCCCGGCGAAGAAGGCCAAGCCTTCCTCGACGGGAAAGGCAAAGCCGGCCCCGGCGAAGAAGGCCAAGCCTTCCTCGACGGGAAAGGCAAAGCCTGCTCCGGCTGGGAAGGCCAAGCAGGCTGTTAAAAACACCGCGGCCCCTGTGGCCCCGCGCCCCACCAAAAGGGCGGCCGCGCCAAAAGGCACCCCCAGCGGCAATCCGAAACCGGCTACCCCGTTGGAGACCACTGGCATGGACTTCCTGTCGCAGATGACAGTGAAGGATATCCTGCCAGATATCATGATGGTTTTGCCACGCCTGCTCCAGGCAAAATCTCTCAAGGACTGTATTCAGTCCTTAATAGAGTGCCTCATGGCTGTACTGTCAAGGTATGGTTAGGCCCACCCTCAGACTCTTGCAGTGGAACGCCAACTCAGTAGTAGGCCGGACGGAGGAACTATGCCGTCTGGCCGAGGATCTACTGATAGACGTGATACTGTTGTCTGAGACGTGCTTGAACCCAAACAAGCAACTGACCCTTCGGAACTATTTTACATATAGGACGGATAGGCCAGTTCGACCCGGATCTCGCACCTCTGGTGGAACTGCGGTTTTAGTCCACAGACGCCACATGCATACGCGCGTTGTTCTTCATACAAACGTGATGGAGCAAACGTGTGTGCATGTGGAGCATCTGGGCACGGTGTATCGGCTGGTTTCGGCTTATAGCAAGCCGAACGACGCGGTAACCGGCGCAGATCTGGATGCCGTGCTGGAAAATTGGGATGGGCCCGTGATACTCATGGGCGACCTCAATGCCAAACACGTGTCATGGAACAGCATTCTGACAAATCCGAATGGCAGATTGCTGTACGAAAGGGCGAGAGCCCGCCGCTTGGTCGTCGTAGGCCCTGAGGTGCCCACGTTCGTGCATCGCTCAGGCAGATCTAGGCCTGACGTGCTGGATATCGCAGTCATGAAGGGGGGTACCCTCCCATTCATGATTGAAACGATAGAAGACCTCAGCTCGGACCATTCCCCTGTCCTGTTGGAACTAGGTCAGGCAGGGGGTGGCCGAGATCCCCCGCCTATACCCCGAAGGTCAGTCAACTGGAAAAGGTTCTACGAGACCCTCCAGCGGGAGTACAGGCCGGTAAATCCTGAGCTCCTGAACACCCCGGAGGAAATCGACGACACTGTCGGGCGCGTCACGTCGTCAATGACCGAGGCCCTGGCAGGCAGCTCATCGGCCAAAACTCGAGCAGTTGTTCAAAACGACCTCCCTCCTCATATCTCCGAAGCCATAACGGAGAAACGACGACTGAGGAGGAGATATCGAATCACCCTGTCCCCCGCTGATAAGCGGGCCTTTTATAATCAAACGGACAGGGTAAAACAACTGCTGACAAGCCATCGAGAGGATTCGTGGAACGAATACCTCGCCTCGGTCTCTGACGACATCTCCTCGGTGTTCAGGTTGAACAGGAGACTGCGAGAAGGGAAGAAGCCTCGCCATCCGGTTGTGGGGCAGCGAGGTTTTCTTGCATACTCGGAGGCGGAGAGGGCCGAGGTATTCGCCGATACCTTGGAGGAGCAGTTCACTCCAAACCCCCCTCCCTCCCCGAACGACGAGCACACAACCGAGGTGGAATCCTTTCTTGTAGATTATTTCTCACAGGTGGAGGACGCCCCTCTAGAGATTGACCAAGTCACTGAAGCGGAAGTTTCCGCAGCCATTAAGGCCACAAGCCCCGACAAGGCCCCGGGTGTCGACGGGATCAGCGCCCGTGCATTCCGGAACATACCGGCCTCCGTGATTACAGCAATTTCGGTGATATTCACGTCCATTTTGTACGTTGGATATTTCCCGAATTGTTGGAAAACGGCCAAAGTCGTATGTTTACCCAAACCGGGGAAAAGTTTACTTTTCCCACGGAATTATAGGCCAATCTCCCTGTTACCGGTATTGTCTAAGTTGTTCGAGAGGATTTTTCTCGAAAAACTGAGGCGATACATGGAGGGAGAAGTGCGGCCCGAGCAATTTGGGTTCAGGGAGGGTCACTCAACCACCCTCCAACTGGTAAAAATAATAGACGACCTTGTCGGAGGCCTGAACAGGAAACGGGTGACTGCAGCCGTTTTTCTGGATGTGGCCAAGGCCTTTGACAAAGTTTGGCATAGCGGGCTGCTTTATAAGCTAGCGCGATCGGCGATCCCGTACCGCTATGTCAGACTGATGCGGTCATATCTGCTAGACCGACATTTTGTCGTGCGCGTAGGGGAAACGATTTCCTCTACCAGAGAAATAGCCGCTGGGGTTCCCCAAGGAGCAGTACTTTCCCCGTTCTTGTACACTTTGTACGTGAACGATATGCCGCTGTCGGAAGGGGTCAAAACGGCCCTTTACGCAGACGACACGGCATATTTCTACGAATCCGCAAATGTGGATTACGCGGTCCGGAGGCTCCAAAGGCAGCTGGACTTAGTGGAACCGTGGCTCGACATGTGGAGAATCAGGGTCAACGGTGAAAAATCGGTGGCCGTGATGTTCACATGCAAGACACGTAAACCGACCAGAGAGCTGGAAATCTCAGGGGAGAAAATCCCTTTTGAGAAAACAGTTAAGTACCTGGGGGTGGTGTTGGACAGGCGGCTTACCTTCGGCGAACATGTAAATTATGCGACCCGGAGGGCTAAGGCCGCCAGAGCCTCGCTATACCCAGTGCTGAACAGTGCCAGCCCGTACCCACTGGCAACTAAGCTCCTCATTTTTCGGCTGTACGTACTGCCGATTCTAACATATGCTTACCCGGCATGGGGGGCAGTGTTGAGCTCCTCGCTTCAAAAGAAGATCGAGGCCGTCCAAAACATCGCGTTGCGGACGATCTTTGGAGCTCCGTGGTTCGTCAGGAACGCCACTCTCCGATCTGATGCGAGATTTCAATCCGTGTCCGAGGTGGGGGTGGCGCAGGCGCGCAGACTGTTCGGGAGAGCGGCTGTGTCCGAACACAGTCATCTTCGGGACATCTGCCGAGAGGACCCAACTCCGACAGTTGTAAGGAAGCGGCCTCACGCCGTACTGGACGAACCACCGTGATGGTGCGGTGCGGTAGCCGAAAATCGACAAACCAGGCTTAGGGGCCTCCATATCGCATGAGCCATAAACGGAATAGTGCGTCAGACGCGTTTCCGGGGTCGCGAGTGAAAAGTTTTCGCGAGTTATATAGTTTGAAGACGTCAAACACGGTAAGTCGCGCATAAAACAAAAACGCGGTCTAAATTTAAAAAAAAAACTTACAGTAAGACAAAATATCCCAGCAATTGCGACTCCTCCGGAAAAGGGGACGCATTGCTCTCTCCTTATAGCTAGTGCCCCGTTGTGGCGTATTCCTGCTAGCCTATTAAAGAGTTAGCACCGAAAGGACTTCAGTGGACGGTCTGAAGGGGAATTACGTCGGGAGGACAGGCTATATAAGCCTAGCCTTCCGCGGTCGGCCCATGAAATGGGTTCGATAACGCTGGTTTAACAACGGATTGGAATGCAATTAAATCCGTCTTAAATTCACTAAAATAATAATAGACAAAACTTGAAAAATTAGATCCGAGATTAAAAAATAACCCTTTTAAAAACAAGCCCGATTAGAATGATCCAGCAGCAAGGGACTCTGTCCAGGTTCTGCGATAAAGTAGGGAGTAATAGACTCCTGCCAACTTTGCATTCCATTCCATTCCCCGAATTGGCAATTATTCCATCCTTGGCTCTTGTAGTGAAAGGTTGTGTTTTGTTGTGCTCTGTGAATTGTCAGTTGTAACCAGTCCAGCCAGGTGTTCAACAGTTCTTCTACCTGCGTCGCCAGACAATGTGAGAAGGGTCTGCTAGGACATCAGCCGGGCGGCCAGCTACCTGGACTACAGGCCAGTCACATTAAGAAAAGGATAATCCTTTTCTTAATTTTACTTTTATACTATTCAATATTTCTAATAATGTAAAGTGAACTCTTGTAGTCATTGTGAATACGTTAAGTAAATAGCCTATTATTATAGGACTATTGTGCTACTTTTAAAATAATTTTATTTTTTAATTGATTTTCTTGTCAGTGATTTTATTTTACAGCAAGTGTAGATTAAGAAGTGTAAATTAAGTTTAATTTTAATTTTTAAATTTTTCTTCCTTATTTTCCTCAATGGAAGGAAAAATAAGGCCTCCTCCACCCCGTTCTCCCACCACGGAACTGTCCGACGGTGGAGAGGAAAGCGGGTCTGGCGCTAGGAAGCGCCAGAAACGCCGGGACTCCGCGCCTCCTATGGAGGCGGAGCCCGTAGCGGGCTGTAGCAAGGCTGCAGCAGCCGCCAACTCGCAGGCTGATGATGGGGCCCCATCACAGCCTGCTACCGTCAGGCGGGAGAAAATCCCGCCGATAATGCTGGACTGCCCGAAAGAGTGGCCAGCATTGGCGAGGGACATAAAGTCGAGGATTGGGGGGCGCCTGGTGGCTAAAAGCACCGGGCTCTCGATAAGGCTGCAGCTGGGCAGCGAGGCGGATTACCGGGCGGTGCAGAGTTTTCTGCACTCGAAGGGAATCGCCTTTCACTCCTTTCAGCTCCCGAAGGACAGGGAGCTGAAGGTGGTTATACGGGGGATCCCCTATGGGGCTGCCCCGGAGGAAGTAAGGGAGGAACTGACCTCCCTTGGCTATGAGGTGGTTTCGGTTAAGAAGCTCCTCACAAGGGACGGTCGGGAAACCCCGACCTGCCTAGTGGCCCTTAAGAGGACCCCTTTGGCTATTTATGACCTTGGCAGTATTTTTTACTGCAAGGTCGCAGTGACTGCATTTGTGTCACGAGGGGGGCCACCCCAGTGCCACAGATGCCAGAAATTTGGACACTCGTCCAATTACTGCCAGAGGGCCCAGCAATGCGTAAAGTGTGGTGGAAACCACGACACTTCTGCCTGCGTCAAGCCGCGTGAGGAACCAGCCTCATGCGTCAACTGTAAGGGGCCACATCCGGCCAATTACAGGGGCTGCCCCTATTATAAGGAGCAGACAAACAAAGTCAAGGGACTTAAAAAGCCCGCGACTTTGGACGGCCGCAGCTGGGCCCGTGTTGCCGGTGGGGGAAAAACAGTCCCCAAACCGGAGGTGCCGGCACCCGTGGCAAAAGCGGTCGTGAAAAAAGGGGAGGTAACCTCCCCAACACCCGCCAAGCCAAAACCGGCGGCAACCACCAAGAAGGTGGTAAAACAAAAGGCGGCGACAAAGCCGGCCCCGGCGAAGAAGGCCAAGCCTTCCTCGACGGGAAAGGCAAAGCCTGCTCCGGCTGGGAAGGCCAAGCAGGCTGTTAAAAACACCGCGGCCCCTGTGGCCCCGCGCCCCACCAAAAGGGCGGCCGCGCCAAAAGGCACCCCCAGCGGCAATCCGAAACCGGCTACCCCGTTGGAGACCACTGGCATGGACTTCCTGTCGCAGATGACAGTGAAGGATATCCTGCCAGATATCATGATGGTTTTGCCACGCCTGCTCCAGGCAAAATCTCTCAAGGACTGTATTCAGTCCTTAATAGAGTGCCTCATGGCTGTACTGTCAAGGTATGGTTAGGCCCACCCTCAGACTCTTGCAGTGGAACGCCAACTCAGTAGTAGGCCGGACGGAGGAACTATGCCGTCTGGCCGAGGATCTACTGATAGACGTGATACTTTTGTCTGAGACGTGCTTGAACCCAAACAAGCAACTGACCCTTCGGAACTATTTTACATATAGGACGGATAGGCCAGTTCGACCCGGATCTCGCACCTCTGGTGGAACTGCGGTTTTAGTCCACAGACGCCACATGCATACGCGCGTTGTTCTTCATACAAACGTGATGGAGCAAACGTGTGTGCATGTGGAGCATCTGGGCACGGTGTATCGGCTGGTTTCGGCTTATAGCAAGCCGAACGACGCGGTAACCGGCGCAGATCTGGATGCCGTGCTGGAAAATTGGGATGGGCCCGTGATACTCATGGGCGACCTCAATGCCAAACACGTGTCATGGAACAGCATTCTGACAAATCCGAATGGCAGATTGCTGTACGAAAGGGCGAGAGCCCGCCGCTTGGTCGTCGTAGGCCCTGAGGTGCCCACGTTCGTGCATCGCTCAGGCAGATCTAGGCCTGACGTGCTGGATATCGCAGTCATGAAGGGGGGTACCCTCCCATTCATGATTGAAACGATAGAAGACCTCAGCTCGGACCATTCCCCTGTCCTGTTGGAACTAGGTCAGGCAGGGGGTGGCCGAGATCCCCCGCCTATACCCCGAAGGTCAGTCAACTGGAAAAGGTTCTACGAGACCCTCCAGCGGGAGTACAGGCCGGTAAATCCTGAGCTCCTGAACACCCCGGAGGAAATCGACGACACTGTCGGGCGCGTCACGTCGTCAATGACCGAGGCCCTGGCAGGCAGCTCATCGGCCAAAACTCGAGCAGTTGTTCGAAACGACCTCCCTCCTCATATCTCCGAAGCCATAACGGAGAAACGACGACTGAGGAGGAGATATCGAATCACCCTGTCCCCCGCTGATAAGCGGGCCTTTTATAATCAAACGGACAGGGTAAAACAACTGCTGACAAGCCATCGAGAGGATTCGTGGAACGAATACCTCGCCTCGGTCTCTGACGACATCTCCTCGGTGTTCAGGTTGAACAGGAGACTGCGAGAAGGGAAGAAGCCTCGCCATCCGGTTGTGGGGCAGCGAGGTTTTCTTGCATACTCGGAGGCGGAGAGGGCCGAGGTATTCGCCGATACCTTGGAGGAGCAGTTCACTCCAAACCCCCCTCCCTCCCCGAACGACGAGCACACAACCGAGGTGGAATCCTTTCTTGTAGATTATTTCTCACAGGTGGAGGACGCCCCTCTAGAGATTGACCAAGTCACTGAAGCGGAAGTTTCCGCAGCCATTAAGGCCACAAGCCCCGACAAGGCCCCGGGTGTCGACGGGATCAGCGCCCGTGCATTCCGGAACATACCGGCCTCCGTGATTACAGCAATTTCGGTGATATTCACGTCCATTTTGTACGTTGGATATTTCCCGAATTGTTGGAAAACGGCCAAAGTCGTATGTTTACCCAAACCGGGGAAAAGTTTACTTTTCCCACGGAATTATAGGCCAATCTCCCTGTTACCGGTATTGTCTAAGTTGTTCGAGAGGATTTTTCTCGAAAAACTGAGGCGATACATGGAGGGAGAAGTGCGGCCCGAGCAATTTGGGTTCAGGGAGGGTCACTCAACCACCCTCCAACTGGTAAAAATAATAGACGACCTTGTCGGAGGCCTGAACAGGAAACGGGTGACTGCAGCCGTTTTTCTGGATGTGGCCAAGGCCTTTGACAAAGTTTGGCATAGCGGGCTGCTTTATAAGCTAGCGCGATCGGCGATCCCGTACCGCTATGTCAGACTGATGCGGTCATATCTGCTAGACCGACATTTTGTCGTGCGCGTAGGGGAAACGATTTCCTCTACCAGAGAAATAGCCGCTGGGGTTCCCCAAGGAGCAGTACTTTCCCCGTTCTTGTACACTTTGTACGTGAACGATATGCCGCTGTCGGAAGGGGTCAAAACGGCCCTTTACGCAGACGACACGGCATATTTCTACGAATCCGCAAATGTGGATTACGCGGTCCGGAGGCTCCAAAGGCAGCTGGACTTAGTGGAACCGTGGCTCGACATGTGGAGAATCAGGGTCAACGGTGAAAAATCGGTGGCCGTGATGTTCACATGCAAGACACGTAAACCGACCAGAGAGCTGGAAATCTCAGGGGAGAAAATCCCTTTTGAGAAAACAGTTAAGTACCTGGGGGTGGTGTTGGACAGGCGGCTTACCTTCGGCGAACATGTAAATTATGCGACCCGGAGGGCTAAGGCCGCCAGAGCCTCGCTATACCCAGTGCTGAACAGTGCCAGCCCGTACCCACTGGCAACTAAGCTCCTCATTTTTCGGCTGTACGTACTGCCGATTCTAACATATGCTTACCCGGCATGGGGGGCAGTGTTGAGCTCCTCGCTTCAAAAGAAGATCGAGGCCGTCCAAAACATCGCGTTGCGGACGATCTTTGGAGCTCCGTGGTTCGTCAGGAACGCCACTCTCCGATCTGATGCGAGATTTCAATCCGTGTCCGAAGTGGGGGTGGCGCAGGCGCGCAGACTGTTCGGGAGAGCGGCTGTGTCCGAACACAGTCATCTTCGGGACATCTGCCGAGAGGACCCAACTCCGACAGTTGTAAGGAAGCGGCCTCACGCCGTACTGGACGAACCACCGTGATGGTGCGGTGCGGTAGCCGAAAATCGACAAACCAGGCTTAGGGGCCTCCATATCGCATGAGCCATAAACGGAATAGTGCGTCAGACGCGTTTCCGGGGTCGCGAGTGAAAAGTTTTCGCGAGTTATATAGTTTGAAGACGTCAAACACGGTAAGTCGCGCATAAAACAAAAACGCGGTCTAAATTTAAAAAAAAAAAACTTACAGTAAGACAAAATATCCCAGCAATTGCGACTCCTCCGGAAAAGGGGACGCATTGCTCGCTCCTTATAGCTAGTGCCCCGTTGTGGCGTATTCCTGCTAGCCTATTAAAGAGTTAGCACCGAAAGGACTTCAGTGGACGGTCTGAAGGGGAATTACGTCGGGAGGACAGGCTTTATAAGCCTAGCCTTCCGCGGTCGGCCCATGAAATGGGTTCGATAACGCTGGTTTAACAACGGATTGGAATGCAATTAAATCCGTCTTAAATTCACTAAAATAATAATAGACAAAACTTGAAAAATTAGATCCGAGATTAAAAAATAACCCTTTTAAAAACAAGCCCGATTAGAATGATCCAGCAGCAAGGGACTCTGTCCAGGTTCTGCGATAAAGTAGGGAGTAATAGACTCCTGCCAACTTTGCATTCCATTCCCGAATTGGCAATTCATCGTCGATCACCACCTGAAGAAGAAGTTCCCTGGCGGGCTCAACGTGGGACCTCCCGGCGGATGCCAACATCCCCGCCGGAGCAGCAGGCCTGGCCGGGCCGCTGGACGTGGAGCTACATTCCCGCTCCAGCTCCAGCTCGCCGGGCTCAGCAGCAAGAACCGGCCCGGCATGGAATCGCTCGGGGAAAATCGCCTCGGCCGCGCCAGCGAAGAACGACCGGCGTCGACCCGACACTGCGGGGCTATGGGGACCACCATTGCTACGCTGTAGTGGGGACCCAACTGCCGCTGAGAGAAAGCCCGGTCGGACTTCAATGGACGAGCCGCAACTCCCCGTCTTCGTCCGGAGACCACTTTCTGGACCCAACAGCTTTTCTTGAAAGCTGAAAGCCAAAAAAAAACGGCTCTTTTCAGGGCCACCGCAAGGTTATGAATTACGTGCCATCGAAGCCATTCGGCGGTAATATATAGAAATAATCTCAAAACGTTTGGTCAAAACCGGTCCAGTAGTTCTGCAGATATTTAAGGTGATTTAGAAGCCAAAACGATTTTTTGGGTTTCTGCCTATGAGTGGATGATTCCAATATGTTTAAATTGGACCGATTACAATACTTTACCTCCTACAGCTATAGCTCTGTTATAGCGCTATCTAGACGGAAAAGTAAAATATTAATAAACCAAATTAACCAACTGAAAGGAGTATGTAAAAAAAAAAACAGGCTTACAAATATCATTTCCAAAGATAGAAAATGACACGTAAATATAAAAAAAGACAATTGAAACAAAGTGATGCAAAATTAAGATCACCGACCATCTTAAATATCTTCTAGAAATAATTTATAGAAACCGACAGACAAAATAGCGAGTGATTGAGGCAAAAAACACAAATTAGAACAAATAAAATTTTACACAAAAAAATATTTACAATAAAAAGAACCGTTCCATAAGTGCAAAATTAAGTCGTTATTGCAACGTTGTAAGACCAGTCATATTGTACAAAGTGGTAACTACAAATATAACTATAACTGAAATACCACTCAAAATTTATGATCTAAGTGGAACACAAAGACACACAGACTGAGATCAAATAAAAAGATACGATAAGATTGTAGACCTGGAAGTAATAATAAGAAATGACGTATTGATACACGGTCCGAATGAACCAATCAAGGCTAAATAAGCAGATTTGCAATATACTCTGCAATTATAAAGATCATAGCAGCTATATTAAACAGATGAAAGAAGAGCTCAAAAAGTTCAAAATTACAGAAAATGACTGTCTAGATAGAAAAGAATATAGAAAAAAAATTCTTGAATAAAAGATTCTTATAGGTGAAAAGAAAAACTCAGAAGAGAAGAATGGACTGAAAAATCAAAAGCTAAACAGTCCGAAAGAATGAAGAACTTTTGGGAGAAAAAAAAAGAAATTTCATGAAATGATATTACGTGGTCCTTGAAGACTTAGCTGGGGAGAAAAATAAATGACAATTTTTTAATTTTACTGTATGTAATTTCGCAAATTTAAAAATTTGTATGCGTTTTTAAAAAATATTCCACCTAGGAAATTAATTCATTAATTCTATTTTACAAACAGTCAAATGAAATTTCCACTACGATGGTAATCGGTGAAGATTGTTCCTTCTTATACTCTCTTCAGCCTCCGGAACCACCTTTAGAGGATGAATGAGGATAATATGTATAAATGTAAATGAAGTGTAGTCTTGTACATTCTCAGGTCGACCACTCCTAAAACGTGTGGTTAATTGAAACCCAACCACCAAAGAACACCGGTATCCACGATCTAGTATTAAAATCCGTATAAAAGTCTTAGTAAATCCTAGTAAAAGCCTTTACTAGGATTTCAACCTTAAAACTCTCCACTTCAAAATCAGCTGATTTGAGACGACGAGTTCACCACCAGACCAACGCGGTGGGTTTGTATTTAGTTTCTGTCTTTTTTCTCTGTTTAGCCTCCGGTACCACCGTACCGTAAACTTACAATTTAATTTAATCAGCACATGCAACTCCCTCCGGAAAAGGGGGCGAATTGCTCCCCCAAAACAACTAGGGCCTTCTTTTGGCGAATTCCTGCTAGCCCATAAGGTCCCATAAGTACCGAAAGGACTTCAGCGGACGGTCTGAAGGAGAATCACGCCGGGAACACCAGGCTCAAAAATCTTAATCTCTCACGGTCAGACCCAGTAATATACTGAAAATGCTGGTCCAAACGGATGAGAATGCAAATCACCAAATCCGTCCGTAAATAAAACTTAAAACCTATAACCGACATTAAAAGGAAACCCGTGAAACACGCCCGATTACAGAATCATACAGCAGCATGGGACATTTTCCAGGCTCTGCGATTCGTAGGGAGAAATGGTGATACTCCCGCCATTCTTGCGTTCTGTTCCGTTCCGTACGTGTAAATGTAAATGAAGGGTAGTCTTCTGCAGTCTCAGGTCGACCATTCCTGATATGTGTGAATAATTTAAACCCAACTACCAAAGAACACCGGTATCCACGATACAGTATTCAAATTCGTATAAAAGTAACCGCCTTTACTAGGATTTGAATCGTGGAACTCTCGACTTCGAAATCAGTTGATTTAGGATGACGAGTTAATTATTATACCAGCTCGGTGGGTTTGTATTTAGTTTCTATCTTTTCTGTTTAGTCTTCGGTATCACCGTTAAGGTATTACCTCAGAGAATGAATGAGAATGACATGTATAAATGTAAATGAAATGTAGAGCCTTGTACAGTCTCTGGTCGAGCATTCCTGAGAGGTGTAGTTAATTGAAATCCAACCACCAAAGAACAACGGTATTCAAAATGTAGTTTTCAAATCCAAATAAAACTATCTTTACCAGGATTTGAACCTTGGAACTCTGGACTCAGTTGATTGATGATTTTTTCGTTGATGATTTTGCGAAATCAGATGGCAAAAAAATTCGCCAGCCGACACTCGCTAACGAAGCGTTTCCAAACTTATGTTTATATAATCTTTCTTCATTATTTTCACCACTAGAACTTGTTTTGAAAAATGATTACGTTCTGAATGAATCGTTCTGTAATATTGTTTAATTTACCTAAAAATTTGTGAAACAATTAGATTTTATATTAAATCTTTTTTAATTATCTAGGTTAATATGTTTTTATAAATTTAATTATAAAATAAAATTAATTTAAAAAAAAAATTTGGTTAATTATAATTACATGCATATCTCTTATAGATTTTATTTAATCCACAACATAGAATAACACTGCTTGTAAAATGAATGAATAATACGGTTGTAAAATTACAATACGGTCATAAATAGCTATTTATACTCCAAAGATGTAGATAAATAAAATACTGTGAATAAATAATTCAAATCAATTCGTTGTTGTTGAATTTTAAGTAAATATCTTTACATCTCGGACGTTCTTACTTACACTTAACATATTAGTAATTAAATTTATACAGAAGGTGTTATAATGATTAACCTACATCCTACGTGTAAATTAATTATTTACTACTTGGTTACTATGGTAACGACATGATTGCGATGATCGTATAATACAAATCGATATGTACATATTTATAAACAAAGATAAACTTGTGTAACCTAAGTCTAATACCAACAATTCCATTTCAACAATTAGGAAACGATGCTAAACCAAAATCCCATTCGAAATATTAAGTTCATTGTTTCGTCAATAGAACGCAGCAAGAGTACTTAGTATAATTAATTTTCAGGCAAAGTACAGTGTGTATATATATATACATTATGCGGGTAGGACAGTTAGATCTCTGGATATCTTTGTATCCCCAAGACGATTTAAGCTTCTGTAACTATATATGTGGTGACGTGTCAATAAATCTACTATAAACAATTGCATTAGTATGTTCATTGTATTTAAGTAAACAGTTTAGCATGATAGTTCCGTAAATAATACAGTTCAGATTATGTAGAATTTGTGACGTATATTTACGTCATAGTGATTATGAAATAATTAAAAGGATTATGATAAATTTAACGAAGAGACTTTCGTGAGTGTTAACGTAGAAGAGGAGGTCACCTGCAAGATATCATCTTTAAAAAATAAACTAAAATGTATGTATCCTAAAATGTCATCATTTGTACAATTACATGAAATAATATTCATTTTCTAAAAAAAAAATTTTCAATAACGTAATTTAATTTTTTAAATTTCCCGTTTCTTTGAATCACCTTGTATAAAAGGCAATATTCGTATGTGTGTCCGTTGTAGACTAAAACACTGCAGAACCGATGTACACGCGGGAGAAAGGGAAAAGCGAAAGGAAGAAAAGGAAAAAAATGGTTAGGGGAAAAGGGAATATGGAAAGGGGGAAAGAGTAGAAAGAGAATAATTGAAAAAGGGGAAAAGGAACTGGGAAGTATGGGGAAAGAGAAAAGGGAAAGCGTGAGAGGGGAAAATTGGAAGCGGGAAAGGGAAATGAGAAATAGGGAACAGGGAAATAGGATAAAAGTGAATGGTTAAATTTTGTGATGTTCCGTAGTGTTGAGTTTTTTAATGTTTATCAAACTTTCAATTGTGTTCATGTAATCTCAAATCTAATAATATATACTCAAATCTAATAATGGCGAAGTATTACCGGGTCAGCTAGTATTAAATAAAAATTTTTGGTAATTTGTAATCTTGATAAAAAAAAGCTGTCAACATTGTTTATGTAGGACTTTCCCGTCACGCGACTAAAAGAGCCGCGTTCCGGAAAAGTCCTACAACTGTGGGGTTGTTTCTGATGCACGGTTTACACACACAACTTAATTAAAAATATTTTATAATTTTATTTAAATATAATATAATTTCGTTTATTTAATTCAATTATTCTAATTAAACGCTCAAGCGTTTAGCACAAGCTAAACGAGCCTTCAGTAAGAAATATAATTTGTTTACATCAAAAATGAATTTAAATGTCAGGAAAAGATTTTTGAAAGTGTATGTTTGGAGTGTCGCTTTATATGGAAGTGAAACTTGGACGATCGGAGTATCTGAGAAGAAAAGATTAGAAGCTTTTGAAATGCGGTGCTATAGGAGAATGTTAAAAATCAGACGGGTGGATAAAGTGACAAATGAAGAGGTATTGCGGCAAATAGATGAAGAAAGTAGCATTTGGAAAAATATAGTTAAAAGAAGAGACAGACTTATAGGCCACATACTAAGGCATCCTGGAATACTCGCTTTAATATTGGAAGGACAGGTAAAAGGGAAAATTACGTAGGCAGGCCACGTTTGGAATATGTAAAACAAATTGTTGGGGATGTAGGATGTAGAAGGTATACTGAAATGAAACGACTAGCACTAGATAGGGAATCTTGGAGAGCTGCATCAAACCAGTCAAATGACTGAAGACAAAAAAAAAAAAAAAAAATTAAACGCTCGCGCATATCGTATTTAATTCGTGTAGGTATGGCGGTACTAGGGCGATGGTCGGTACCTGCTAAACTATAGCAATTTTACAACTTACATAGAACAAATTTCATTTTCAGTCAGCAGACCGATATAGCTGCAAAGCTTAACGCCAGGTACCGAGTCGACCGGACGTTTGAGTTCCGGTCCCAGACAGAACGAGTTACTTTTTTACACTTTAAATATTATTCATTTATTTAATTCTATCGCACATCTGTGACGTCACAAAATAGCAGTAGTTTATAGCATTTTTTGGGGTGGCAGTATGATATTGGAAAAAATTTTTTTTTTGCATATATTGTTATTTTTTAAGAAAAATGTGACCTTAATTACGCAAAATCTTAAGATACTGCAGCCTCACTCCCTTGATTTTTTAAGTCGAAAATTTAATGGCAATAATGCTCCATATATCTTTTAATAGTCAATGTTGACCAAGTTTGATCAAAATCGGTCCAGTAGTTCTGGAGTTATAAGTGTTTTAGAGGCCAACATCCAACAAACACACACACACACATATATACATATATATATATATATATATATATATATATATACATACACACACACACACACACACACACACACACACACACACACACACACACACATACACACATACACACATAGAGAGAGAGAGAATTTCATCCGGTTTTTTGGGTTCCTTTTGTGTCAAAACGTCAAGATTCATTAAAAACCGCGTATGCCCAACTTTGACTGATTACAATACTTTCCCTTCTAAAGCTTCTTTTTCTGTTCAGCCTCCGGGAATGGTGTTCCCCCGGGAATCACCGTAAGGTATTACTTCAGAGGATAATGTGTATGACTGTAAATGAAGTGTAGTCTTGTACAGTCTCAGGTCGACCATTCCTGAGATGTATGATTAATTGCAATCCAACAAACAAAGAACACCGGTATCTACGATCTAATATTTTTTTTAATTTATGTACTTTTTTTTTGTTTAACCTCCGGAACTATCGTTTGGTGTTGTTTCAGAGGATGAGATGAATGATTTTTGTAGCGTGTGTGAAAATGTCATACATGACAGGGATTCGAACCCGGGACCTCCCGATGAAAGATCGAGACCCTACCACTCACGCCGCGGAGGCCGGCGATCTAGTATTTAAACCCGTATAAATGTAACTGCCTTTACTAGGATTTGAACCTTAGAACTTTCGACTTCGAAATCAGCTGATCTGTGATGACGAGTTAACCGCTAGACTATCCCGGTGAATTCTGCTATAACGCTATCTAGACTGGGAAGTAAAACTTCAAGTTTTGTGTGAAAAAAATATTTGTTAAAGTATCCCAGCAAAGATTTGTAATTTTATTTCCGCTAAAAGACCCTCATCTCCTAAGCCATTCTTTTGCCTCAAAGGTTAATTACCTGTCTACCAATTTTTGAATAAAATCGGTAACGGGGTTCAGAGTTATATAACACCAAATACAGGCAAATATGCACACGGACAACGTCCATTTGTCAAAAATAGATTTCTTTTTGGACTTCGAAGGAGTGGATTTTATCAAGATTGTTTGCGATCTATTTAAATTAAATTTAAAAATTATATTCTTTGCGTTTTTTTTTTTTAAATGTGTCTTTAGAGCACAAAATTTTTCGATTCATATATTTTTCCTTTCTAACTATAGCAACATATATCGCAACAGCCATAAAATTAAACAAAAAAAAAAATAATGGTGGCAGATAGAATTAAGGATCTGAAATAAATAAAATGAGAATAAAATTATTAAAAGAAATTAAAAAAATAACCCGTGTAATTACTGGCAAGACTACTAAGGAACGCTTGTTATGGCAATTAGATATTATTACGCTGCGGAGATTATCAGAACACACAATTAATTGACATGATATTGTATTATATTAGAATGCTTCTGTTTTGTATATCGCAGTTAAGGGAGTAATAGATAGGCATATTTGTGTGGCCAGCTGCTGTTCAACTCTCTAGTTGAACGGACAGTGACGTCGCGCGTACTGTGCGCACAGGAACAAACATGCTCGTATTTAGTCTTAGGTAAGACGTGAAACAGTACTGAGCGTTGTTTTATTCGATTATGTACTATCGACGTTTATGTTTTTTCCTACCGATTATTCTTGTTTTTAATTTGTTAATTTAATATCAAAGTGTTTCGTTTTTAATTAATTAGTTAAATTATTTTTTTTAAATTTACTTATTAATTCGTTACATAATTATTGATATTCAGTTGACGGTAAGGTAAGAAACATTTTTTTTTAATAATCTATATTAATATAGTGGAACGCCGATTATCCGGAATGAACTTTGTAAAACCGAATAATGATAATCAGAAGTCCGGATATTTGGAAAATTAGAAATCGTTTTTCTAACGTTAATGGACTGTTACGTATACTGGTTGTACAGTGTTATACTAAAATAAGGCACTTGAGCACTTTAGGTGTACCGCAATTTGAAAAAACGTTTGGTATAAAACTCAAACACTCGCTTCGCTCGCTAACCTCGACTAATTAACAGTAATGTTTTGTTTATTTAAAAGAATAAATAATTGTATAATTACTGATTTTTTTTACCTCCGGGACCACCGTTAGGTATTACAAAAGAGGATTAGCTGAGTGAAAATTTTTGTAGGGTGCGAAAATGCCGTGTCTGACCGGGATTCGAACCCGGGACCTCCGGATGAAAGGATTAAATTTATTATTTAAATACTCAAAACATCACTGTGTTTAATTAATCAAGGTTAGCGAGCTTAGATTAAATTTGGTTAAATTATATTTGTAAAATAAATAAGCAAGAATAACATTTTCGTAATGAACATGTCTAGAATCGATTATTTTTAAACTAAACATTTTTTTGGAACCACGTAAAGTACACAAGTGCCAGAAGAAATATATACAACGTAATATACGTTAAAAAATAATTCATTTAGTAGAAATTTGGTAATGTAAGAATTAGAATTTAAAATTACTGGAAAAAAATTAAAATTTATTTTTTATAAAGTGTAACTCAGAAACCTATTTTAAAAAATTGATCAAAGATATTTAGTTACATATTTAATCACAGTCAATATAATAAAACATAACTTTAAAAAAACATAAAATTTTTTTTACAGATTTTTCAAAGAAAATTACGACGTTACTTTCGGTCACACGATAGGCCTCTGAGGGGGGGGGGGGGTGTATGAATTTTAATTTTCGGTACTTACGTATTAACGCCACCGCAGCTACAGCTTTATTTAAAAACAAAGTAGTCAATCGAATTTCGGTGGAAAATGAACAGTCTCTTTATTAATTATAATATATGGTTATTTATATTTATTTATTTTAATATTGCTTCAGAGGATGAGATAAATGATTTGCAGCGTATGTGAAAATGCCTGCCTGACCGAGATTCGAACCCCGAACCTCCGGATGAAAGGCCGAGACGCTACCACTCGCGCCACGGAGGTCGGTAGATTTTACTTTACTTCACGTCAAGTGTTAAAAATCCCTTCTCACTCAATAAGGCCTTTTCGAATCTCTCAGATCTTCATTCTTACTTTGTATAGTGTGTTTATGGTGGTTTGTAAATTATAAATAATAAAAAAAAATATATATATATTCATATTAATTTTTGATCAGCATTTTTTAACGTACGGTGTGTGTATGTGGTCTGTATGTGTGTGTGTGTTATTTTTACGAAACACACACACACACACACACACACACACACACACACACATATATATATATATATGCATAATTCTTTGTACCGTCTTACCAAAAAATTGTCAATTATTTTTTTATTGCGTTTCACCGTAAATATTTTTGATATTTATAACTACATATAAAATTTGTGGCTCGAAAATCTCGAAAGTTACTTGATCAATTTCCTTTAAATTTATATATATATATATATATATATATATATATTGTAGTAGGTTATCTGAAGTTATGCGTGTGAAAATTTTATGAAGACTCTTTGAATAGCTATTTTGAGTTACGTTCTATTTAAGGTCAAAAAAAGGCAACATAACCTCAATTCTAGGTATTATTTTCAGTACCATGGTAAGATTGCAGGTGAAAATGAATTTCCTTTAGGTTTTGATGTAGAGATCGAAAACATCATTCAGTTAAACTGTAATTTCCTTATAGATATATATTTGCCTATGTATAACATTTTTAGCGCGTAAATAGTCAAACCTACTCGATCAATTTCATTGAAATTTAGTTAAACTGTAATAATGTATCTGAAGTTGTGCATGTAAAAATTTGATGAAATTGGTTGAATCATTTTTGAGTTATGTTCTATTTAAGGTCGACAACAGACAACATAACTTGATTTTGAGGTATTTTTGCGGTCGGATAGTAGATTTGTGGAGTAAAAATTAAGTTTCTTTACGTTTTGAGGTATGAGAATTATGAAAATCTCAAAAATAATATTCATATATAATGTTTTGTGGCTTCAAAATGTCCAAAACTACCAAATAAATTTCACTGAAATTTATATGTGTTATTATAGTGTATTTGAAGTTGTGCATGTAAAAATTTGATGGTGATTGGTTGAATTGTTCTTGAGTTACGCTCATTTTAAAATCGATGGCAACGTATCTTCATTTTAACGTATTTTTTTTTGGTCGGATGGTGAGACTGGGGAGTGTAAATGAATTTTCTTTACGTTTAGAGATATCAGGATTATGATAATTTCAAAAATAATATTGACGTATAAAGTTTTGTGGCTCGAAAATTTCCGAAACTACTTGATCAGTTTTATTGAAATTTAGAAATTCTGTAGTAGTCTTATCTGAAATTGTGCATGTGAAAATTTGATGATGAGTCATTCTTAAGTTACACTCAATTTAAAGTCGACAAGAGACAACATAACCTCAATTTCAGGTTATGTTGACTTAGTATTCGCGTATTTTTCATATTTGTTTATGCTGTGAGTCACAGTAGTAAGTTAGTTTAAACCTGATGCTTCTGTCTAGGGTCTACTCGTTATTTTTAATTGTTTCATCAAATTACGGTTATTATAATTTGAATTTCTTATAAGCAGAAAACATATTTTAATATTAAATAAAAAAAGCACACATCATCGAAGAATGAAAAGTTTATGCCTTCTTTTCTTTAAATATATCTCTTATACCCTTAGAAACCTCATTTAAAAAAAATTGAGATAGTTTGTATAATTTTTGATCGTTTGTTATATCAGAACAATCTTCCCCCCCCCCCCTGAAATGTATTCTTTTTAAAGAAACAAATTATAATTAATATAAGTGTTAAAGACGTACGGAGATTCTTGTGCCCTTAAGGGATCTTTTCTCTCCAGCCCCCTTAATAAAAAATAAAGAAATATTATGGTTTTAAAATCGTTCTTTTTTTAAATATATTCTACATTAAAAAGTATTTTTTAAAAAAACCGTGTAGGATGAGTCATTTAAATTTTCATTGCCTTTAAAAACCTCGTATTCGTCAGCCTATAAATAAATAAAATTTGATATCTTGCAAAATAAGATCTGTTCTTTTTAAAATAGTTTTGTACTTTCTAAAAAAATTATTAGATATTATGTAAAAAGATTTTAAACTTCTTAACTTTAATTTTAAGCCAAATTTAAGACAAAAACCGAAATTTTGGGATATTTAATTTTTGCATCTTTTCTTAAATAGGTCATGGTTTTTTGAGGCCCAAAATATTTTTATGATATTAAAATTTTAATCGATGTTTTCATCTATATGTTGTTAAGTGTTTTAAACCTCTTTGTGAACATTATTTATTTTATTTGACTAAATTGTACATTGCAATCTATTCAAATAATGAACAATATGCAATTCCCCCCCGAATGACTAAAAAAGATGAGGATAAAATGTATGACATATAATTGAGATGTAATCTTGCAGAGACTCAGGCCGACCGTTCATGACCCACCGGGTTGGTCTAGTGGTTAACGCGTCTTCCCAAATCAGCTGATTTGGAAGTCGAGAGTTACAGCGTTCAAATCCTAGTAAAGCCGGTTATTTTTACACGGATTTGAATACTAGATCGTGGATACCGGTGTTGTTCGGTGGTTGGGTTTCAATTAACCACACATCTCAGGTGTGGTCGAACTGAGAATATACAAGACTACACTTCATTTACACTCATACATATCATCCTCATTCATCCTCTGAAGAATTATTTAAACGGTAGTTACCAGAGGCTAAACAGTGAAAAGAAAAAGAAAAAAAAGGCCGACCGTTCCTGAAACGTGTGGTTAATTGAACGCCAACCATCCAAGTACATCCCAACCCCGTAAAGGAAGACACCCGCCTTGTCACAATCCCGGTCGCCACACCACCCCACCCCGATGGGGTTTAACGGGAGTCGTCTTTCGCCCTCTAACTCTTTACACTTCATTGTAATAAGCCAGGCCTCGTTGGGATGCCACTGATGTAAATGCCTCCGTAGACATTTACATCAGTGATTTATAAACTCAGCTTTTGCCTTCGCTGCAGGCCTTATCCGGACATCTTGAGTGTCCTACACAGTTGCCCTCTGAACTAGCTAACCGATTTCGTGGAAGCATAAACTCCACCGCTAGTTCTACATTTAATAGAGTCAATTTGAACCACCAAAGTACACCGGTATCCACTATTATTCAAATCCGATAAATACCAACTAAATATTTCTAGGATTTGTACCTCATAACTTCGACTTTGAAAATCAGCTGAACAACTGATTTTTGACGAGTAGTTAACCGCGAGACTAGCCGGATGGGTTTTGTTTTAAAAAAATCCGAAAGCGTTTTGATAAATTCAAAAAATCTATTTTTTTAAACTTTGATCAGATCCCCCATCCGCAGTTTTGCCTCCGAAGTATTATTTGGCCTCCTTTGCACCACTACTAGTATCCCTAAACAGACATTAAACAAAAATTGGTTAAAAAATATTTATTAAATCAGAAGATGGCTTTTCTCGGTTTTTGTTTAGGAAGAATTTCGAGGAAAATAAAAAAAAAAAAAATTTTAGGATAACCAGCAAGCATGTTCTAAGAGATTTTAAAAAAGTTTTATGTTTGCAAAATTTTTACCCATATCTCTCTTTCCCCCATCCACTGGACATATTAAACACAAAATGTTACCAACAAATTACCACATATCTAAGAGTGTCTGTACAAAATTACAACATAATTGGTTTACCTATTGGAAAGTTATTAAGTTTTAAACACTCCAACGCAGCACGTGCATACGTAAGTAGTATGAACATTGCTCCTCCCACAACTTATTTTGTTTTTGTACTTCCTTGTATGAACTAAAGGAAGTATTGTAATTGCAAAAAATTTCGGTTTCCAGATTTCAACGGAAATATCCATTTTGACTAATTTCGGCGTGACTTTTGTACGTCTCGCATAATCAAAAACTAGCCGTAAGATGTTGAAATTTTGTATTTAGGATTGTTGTAACATCTAGTTGTGAACCTCCCCTTTTGATTGCAATCGACTGAACCAAAAGTCTCAAAAAAAGCTCAAAATCCATTTTTTTTTTATTTTGGACTTTTTCTTAAATATAAGTCCTCATTGAGAGATTTTCAACAATATGTCACAAGTGGTACTTATTTTAATCGGTTCCAGAGTTATAGCCAAATAAAACTTTAATTAATAATATATTTGGGTCTTACAAGGGGAAGGCACATCAAATCAGTCTGCATCTCGTTTTTTTTTTTAACTTTATTTTTTTAATTTAAATATATTGATTTATTAATAACAATTTA
The DNA here is from genome assembly GCF_047948215.1 of Lycorma delicatula. Lineage (NCBI taxonomy): Eukaryota > Metazoa > Arthropoda > Insecta > Hemiptera > Fulgoridae > Lycorma > Lycorma delicatula. The sequence goes on from NC_134467.1 coordinate 43,888,399, forward strand.
AAAAAATACGATAAATAATTATTCAATGATAAAAAAAAAAAAAGATAAAATATCTGAAGTTATTAATGAAATAAAATTTTATGCACTTTTTATTTTTTTAAAAATGTGTATATGTACGAGTAATTTAATAGGCATACAAGGAAGTCGTATGGTGATCACATCAGATTTTTTTTGGGGACAATAAACTTTGAAAAAAAAAACCCATTCCCCATTTTTTGACTGATTACTGTACTTTTCTTCTTGCAGCATAGCTTTATACGTATGATGCCAGGAAAGTTAAATCGGATTCAAATAAGTTTAGCCAATCATTATGGCAAAATGGTAGCGTTTCAGCCTTTCATCCGGATGTCCTTAGTTCGAATCCCGGTCAGTCATGGTATTTTTCATACGCTACAAAATTCAATTTCTATATCCCACACGCAGAAGTTTCAAATTAATGTGGCGTTATCATTAACAAAAAAAAAAAGTCTAATGTTGTATCAGTTACAATAATAATATTCCATTTTGTTAATCTGTTTTTTTTTATTATTATTTTCATATATTCGCAATACCAGGTTTAATAAAATTTACGCGGGAAATTTTAATCTTACAAAATCCATGATTAAAATGTAACTTTTAACGATAAAATATGTATATATATATATATATATATATATATATGAATGGATATTCCCCTTTGCAACAGTTGTAAATGACCCCCCGCGATCCCACTACGCAGATGATTTAATAATAAAAAACTGTATTTTATATTTAAATATTTTCAAATATTAAAAGGAGCCATTTTGATTTAAATTTATAATTCACTTTTCTACCACATTGCGTTTTGTTGGGGCTTTTTAATGAAAATAATATTTCCTAAATATTCCTAAAATCTTTTCCATATTCAGTATTTTATTTATGTATTCTTTTCTACTAATATGTACGTAACAATTTTTTCAACTAATGAACAATAAGCAACCCCTCCCCCACTGTACTCCAATGAGATTGACAATGATATGTATGGAAGTTATATACTGTGGAAGTTTGACCTACAAGATGATGTAGATATTGAATTCAGATCAAACGCGAGTTTTAAAAAAAAGAAAATATAATTCTTCACAATTGGTTTTTTGAAGGGTATCCTAGAAGTCAGGATATGGATTTTGAAGTTATAATCAAGACGATATATTTTATGAGAAAGTGATACTTTACGCTCTTTGAAAAACAAAAAAGCGCCAGGTCTAGAAAACACCTATTTTTTTATTTTTTGAAATATTTGAATGAATGTTTGTGAATTGACTGGTCTCAGGCCGACCATTCCTGAGATTTGACGTTAATTGAACCCCAACCACCAATCTACACCGGTATCCACTGTCGTATATTCATATCAATATAAAATCAACTAATTTTTACAAAAATTTAAACCTCAAGATCTTCGACTTCAAAAATCAGCTGTTGAACAAATAATTTGCAATGATGAGTTTAAGCATTAGAAACCAGCAAGCACATGGTTTCATAATTAAAATTATTTGCGTAGGTTTCATCAGAATTAAACATCTACAAATTTTGTTAAATGCTTTGCTATTTTCTAAAGGAAATTTAACGAAATTTTTCGTACATCAAACATAAAAGGTTTTGTTACGTGATTACAATTTATTGGTGTTATAATAATTTTCTTTAACTTATTACAAATACAGTTCTGGAATATAATTTAATCTTGTTTAGGTAGATTTAATAAGAAAGCTACCAATTGTAATGGGTATCATGATTCGATTTCCGGAAAATTTCGACATATCTTCGCGTTTCACGTCCCCAGACCCCAAAACGACTGTCAGTTCAAAAGTTTGCATTTACATACACACACACATAAGAGTATATATATATATATATATTTATATATATATATTTTTTTTTTCACTTTCTTGTGGACACGATAACTGACATAATTTTTACTTTTTATTGGCTGAATTTACATTTATTTACTTAGAAGTAAATTCTCTATAAGTTGTGTTACTAAATATTTTCGCATTTATAACTCATTTAACAACGTTATTGTTCTACAAACCTAAAAAAAACTGGTTTTTCGAAAACCGAATTTTGTGTTTTACGTTAAAAATACTGGAGTTACAATTCTGGGACCTATTTTATGTTATTTCCCAGATTAAATTACATAAGAAAAAAATTACACTTCATTTACACTCATATATATCATCCTCATTCATCCTCTGAAGTACAAGTTGTCCCATATAAACGCAACCCAACCTTATATTGGTAGGTATGGAAATAATAAAAAGGCATGTGTAAATGTAAATGTAATTTTTATTATTACCATCCATTACCTTACATTTAGAGTAAATGCTGGAAGTGGCCGCCATCTTCTTGAATATAAGCTTCAATTCTTTTTACAGCATTTCTTGTAACTTTTTCAAAGTTTGTGGCCGGATATTTAATACAGCTTGTTCAATATCGACTTTCAATCGTTCAAGTGTTCGTGGTGTATCGCTGTAGGCTTTTTCTTTGAGGTAACCCCGTAGAAAAAAATCCGCCGAAGTCAAATCTGGAGATCATGGCGGCCACAAGCCTCGACCGATATCACGATTACCGAAGAATTCCTCGACGAAATCAGAAGTTGAACCTGCGTAGTGCGAAGTCGCACCGTCATGTTGTAGCCGGCAGTGTCTGTCTTCCTCTTCCAAGAGTGCGATGAACCGAAATAAAATATCCTGATATCGTTCTGCATTAATGGCGTACTCGAAAAAATTGGACCTATTATTTTCTTCCGCGATATCGCGCACCACACGCCCGCCTTCTGCGGGTGTAATTGTTTTTCTTGATAAACGTGGGGATTTTCAGCGCTCCAAATTCTACTGCTTTGGCTGTTTACGTAGCCATCCAAATGAAACTGTGCTTCATCTGTAAAAAATAACGAATCCGTAACGTTAATTCCCTCGCGCAGAAATCGGCGGAACCGTTGACAATATTGTAGACGTTTTTCTTTGTCGGGCTCAAGAAGTCGATGAACCGTTTGAATGCGATAAGGTCGTAATTGTAATCGTTTGGTCGCCCGATGAACAGTCGATTTAGACAAATTAATTTCAGCACTCAAACGTCTGATCGATTTATTTGGCGAGGCGAGTAATCGGTCTTTGATTTCAGCGACTGTATCTGTATTCATCACCGACGCAGATCTTTTGTGTTACTTGTTATTAACAGAACAGTCTCTCTAAATTTTGCGACTAACCTTAATACTGATGTTTTGTTAGGAGCTGGTTTATTTGCGTACTTATGGCGAAACAAATCTTGTACTGCGACCGCTGGTTTCTACTGAAGTACGACTCGACAATGAAAACACGTTCATCTAGCGAAAACACCATCTTGTCTCTAGCAATACACTGAACGTTATGATTGCATTGTTGTTAGTATCGATAGTGTTCTACTGCGTCGCCGCGATGTTCAGATGTTGGACGAGTCCATTTCAGTAACGAGTAAGGGAGTAGAAAGAAAATCGTTTTTTTTTTGTACAAAATAAACATTATTCTTAATATAGAAAAATAAAAATATGAAATGATAAATTGTAACAGAATAACAAATTTCAGTAACAGTAATTTTTTGAAATTCCCCCTTTTCAGAATGTACACTGCACGCTGCCCGGCGTAAAATATTCCCGGTGGCTTTCCGTATCACCCCAGAATAAAATCTTATAAATTCTATTGTATTTCGTCTTTATTAGATGCGCAAATAATAATATGATTTTCTGTTCATTTTCATTTGTTTTGCTCCAACATAAAATCAATTTTTAAAAGTTTTTATTGGCTTCATTTACATTAATTTTCTCAAGATTAAATTTTGTTACTAATTTTTCCATTTTTTTAATCATTTAAAAAAGCTATCGTGCTGCAAAATTTAAAAAAAACTTGTTTTATCGACACCGAAATTTGTGTTTTACTTCCTCAGATATCATAAAAACTACTGCTAGAGTTACAGTTCCGCGACCTTTGTTATACTATTTTCCAGCTGAAATTAAATAATTAATCACCAACGTTACTTCTTAATTTGGGTCCCAAAAGTAACTGTAGGACTCTTTTTTTATTAGAAGACCTGAAATCCGGGCGAAATTTTTCGGTAACCGTAACTCAAAAACAAACTGTTTCCAGACCTATGTTTATAAAAGTGTTTTACATTAATTTCATTAATAAAACATGTACTGAGAGTTTCTCAGTTTCTTCGGTGTTTATATGTATATATATATATATATGTATAGAGAGAGAGAGAGTGATAAGAAAAAGGGAGAGAGAAAGAGAGATAGAAATATATATATATATACTAGCTGTACCCGCCACGCTTCTGTGTGGCACATTGTGGTTGCATGGATGAGAAATGAGAAACAAAACAAAGCATACGTTTCATAGAAGTTTAATTTTGCAATACTTGTGGATATACAATTTTTTTTTTTCAACTGTCTGCGTAGATATAAAGGCTATCTGGTTTGCCGACTCGGGAACACGCAACATACAGTTGCCCATGTGAGAAGCGATCCGCATCTAAATCTAAACCATACAATTCTAAAGATTGACCTTGATCTTTATCGATTGTGATTGCAAATGCCGATCGAATTGGGAATTGCAATATTTTAAATTGAAATGGTGTATCCGTCGGGATCATGGGTATTCGAGGAATGAGGACATCTTCACCTTTGAAAGGCCCCGTTAAAATCATTGCTTCCACTACGTTATTCATCGATTTCTTAACTGCAAGTCGCGTGCCGCTGCAGAGTTTTGGCCGATTAATATTCCGCAACAGGATAATTGTCATTTTTTGATCGAACCGTTGCTAGATTCAATCTAATGAGGAATGTTTTCCCAGTTCCTCCTGGCGCATCCAAGAAGAAGGTCTCCCCCCCAACTCCGTCATATATCGTTTGCATTATGCGATCGTAAATGACTTTCTGTTCACGCGTTAATTTTGGAATGTTTGATCGGACATATGACTGAAGATCACCGATGTTGTAACTCTGTTCACGGCATAAATCCACATCAAATGAGGCAGTCGCAGCTCGGGTGGGTGATGGCATTCCCGATCGACTTAGAACTTTATTTGCGATAGCTAAGCGCTTGTCTTCAATATTTATCGACGCTTCGTTGTAAATGCCTTCTGTAAATTCCACGGTCATATTGGTATTTTCTAGGCGTACTCTATGCAAAATATCCTCAGCCATATGCGATCGATATCTTTCCCATAACTCTGTGGGAGATGAAGGGAAGCAAGCGGTCAAAATAATTGCGAATAATGCGCGAAGCAAGCGGTCAAAATAATTGCGAATAATGCGCGAATTTGGTTTGGATGTGCAGTGTTGCACGCGTCATTAATAATACATATATCCCACTGTTGGTCGTTTTCTAATAAATTCAGAGCTTGGTGAAAGGCGCAGCTCAATCACGACACGATCACACAAAAGTACCTCGATTAAAGTGAATATTTAATTCAGATTGTATAATAATCTGAATCGGATGCAAGTGGATACGTTTTTTTTTTTTTTTGTTAATAAACAATGTAATTGGTAACAGGTATTGTTTCACATGTGACTGCGGTTGTCGTTAGCTAGTATGGCGAGTGTTCCCCTCGCTTCCGACAGATGGCGCGGTCACTGGTACACAGCTGACCGTTAAGAAAACTGTTTTCTCGCGGTCGCGGGTATGTGACTGATGCGAAAAATAGATAAAAACAATCTTTGATGCGGGTTATATCGTGCTAAAATTTGAGCTCAATCGGTGCAGAACATTTGAGTTTTTGAAGCGTACACAATTGAACTTAACATTTTTATATATAAAGATATATATATACAAATAAAACAGTTGTTGAATGAAATGTTATATTAATCACCAAACGATGTTTTGTAAATTGTTATATTTTTTTCATAACCAGTGCTATCTGTGTACCGTATATATAATTAAAATTAATTCAGTAAATAATCCGTAAAATGTATATTATCTTTTCGTTTTAATACAAAAGGTCGATGATAAGATTTATATATTGTCAATAGTAACTTAGGTCGGTTCAAAGTCAAGATTGTCTTTTTGATTCAACTTTACCATTATCTAATGTTTATTCTCTTTTATCAGATTTGCCTTCACGCTTAGTCCCAGGTTGTTTATATCATTTGTCACATTTCCTTTTATATTTTTCTAACAATGAAGGTTATTTGATTTTATTAAATCAGTAAATAAAAGATAACGAAATTTTTTAAAATTTTAAAATTATTGTAAAAAGTTAAAAATAGTATTATTACTCGTGATTTATTTGGCAATGTTGCGAAACCTTCTTTGATGATTTGAATAAGTAGATGAATTTCTTAATAAAAGTAAATATAAAGGCCTTGCGTGATTAAAGTAATATTTGTAACGTTTTCTACTGTATAATTTCAATCAAATGTTCTTGAATTTTCACGAGAAAAAGTTTTTAATTAAAGAATAACTACATGCTATACATAATAATGTAGTTCTTTGATTTGAGAATACTTTCCTTTGAGATATATATATATATATATATATATATATATTTATATAAAACGTTGGTCGTAAAGTCGGGGAACCCAAATTGTTTTTTAGAAAGCCATTGGATTAATTTTTTTTAATTTTTTTTATTAATTTGCAAAATATTTTTTTTATCTTCAGTCATTTGACTGGTTTGATGCAGCTCTTCAGTATTCCCTATCTAGTGCGTCGTTTCATTTCGATATACCCCCTACATCCTACATCTCTAACAATTTATTTTACATATACCAAACGTGGCCTGCCTACACAATTTTTTCCTTCTACCTGTCCTTCCAATATTAAAGCGACTATTCCAGGATGCCTACATACTAAGGCATCTCTTAGTCTGTCTATAAGTCTGTCTCTTCTTTTAACTATATTTTTCTGAATGCTTCTTTCTTCATCTATTTGCCGTAATACCTCTTTATTTGTCACTTTATCCACCCGTCTGATTTTTAACATTCTCCTATAGCACCGCATTTCAAAAGCTTCTAATCTTTTCTTCTCAGATACTCCGATCGTCCAAGTTTCACTTACATATAAAGCGACACTCCAAACATACACTTCCAAAAATCTTTTCCTGACATTTAAATTAATTTTTGATGTAAACAAATTATATTTATTACTGAAAACTCGTTTAGCTTGTGCTATTCGGCATTTTATATCTCTCCTGCTTCGTCCATCTTTAGTAATTCTACTTCCCAAATAATAAAATTCTTCTACCTCCATAATCTTTCTCTTCCTATTTTAACATTCAGTGGCCCATCTTCGTTATTTCTACTACATTTCATTACTTTCGTATTGTTCTTGTTTATTTTCATGCGGTAGTTGTTGCGTAGGACTTCATACCGTTCATTGTTCCTTCTAATTATTTTTTATTCACAGCGAAAATTACTATATCGTCAGAAAATCGTAGCATCTTTATCTTTTCACCTTGTACTGTTACTCCGAATCTAAATTGTTCTTTAACATCATTAACTGCTAGTTCTATGTAAATATAAAAAGTAACAGGTATAGGGAACGTCCTTGTCGGACTCCCTTTTTTATTATGGCTTCTTTCTTCAATTATTGCTTTTTCTGTTTGGTTCCTGTAAATGTTAGCAATCATTCTTGTATCTCTGTCTTTGAATCCTAATCTTTTTTAAATGCTGAACATTTTATTCCAGACTACGTTATCGAATGCCTTTTCTAGGTCTATAAATGCCATATATGTCGATTTGCTTTTCTTTAATTTTCCTTCTACTATTAATCTGAGCGCTAAATTTGCTTCCCTCGTCCCTATACTTTTCCTGAAACCAAATTGGTCTTCTCCTAACACTTCTTCAACTCTCCTCTCGATTCTTCTGTATAGAATTCTAGTTAAGATTTTTGATGCATGACTTTTTTTGTATTCTTCAAATTTATCTGCTCCTGCTTTCTTTTGTATCATGACTATAACACTCTTTTTGACGTCTGACGGAACTTCCCCTTTTTCTTAAATATTACACTCCAGTTTGTATAATCGATCAATCTTTTCCTCACCAGCACTGCGCAGTAATTCTATAGGTATTCCGTCTATTCCAGGAGCCTTTCTGCCAAAATAATATTAAAATTTACAAAAGTATTACAGGTTTTTAATATTTGCTGAAAATGTCCACCATGATTTTCAATGCATGTATCAACGTGTTTTCTTACTATGAATGCGGTCTTTTTTAGTGTAGCAGTTGTAATATTTGATATGCAGTCCTCAATATTTTTTTAAGCTCATCAAGTGTATGCGGGTTGTTTGAATAGACATTATCTTTCAAAAAGCCTCACAAACAAAAATCGACAGGACTCAGGACCGGTAAAACGAGGAGGCCATAGACCACCAGAAATTATCCAGTCGCCGAAGAAATTACATACTACTGTTCGCCGTGTGTATAGTTGCTCCGTCTTTCTGTAGCCAATATATTAACAATAAATATAAACAGTATCTGGTATATTAGGGTATCCCATATAAAACGCAACCCAACCTTATATTGGTAGGTATTGAAATAATAAAAAAGCATGTGTAAATGTAAATGTAATTATTATTATTACCATCCATTACCTTACATTTAGAGTAAATGTTGGAAGTGGCCGCCATCTTCTTGAATACAAGCTTCAATTCTTTTTACAGCGTTTCTTGCAACTTTTTTCAAAGTTTGTGGCCGGATATTTAATACAGCTTGTTCAATATTGACTTTCAATCGTTCAAGTGTTCGTGGTTTGTCGCTGTAGGCTTTTTCTTTGAGGTAACCCAGTAGAAAAAATCCGCCGCAGTCAAATCTGGAGATCTTGACGGCCACCAGCCTCGGCCGGTAACACGATTACCGAAGAATTCCTCGACGAAATCAGAAGTTGAACCTTCGTAGTGCGATGTCTCACCGTCATGTTGTAGCCGGCAGTGTCTGTCTTCCTCTTCCAAGAATGCGATGAACCGAAATAAAATATCCTGATATCATTCTGCAATAATGGTATACTCGAAAAAAATAGGACCGATTATTTTCTTCCGCGATATCGCGCACCACACGCCCGACTTCTGCGGGTGTAATTGTTTTCGCGATAAACGTGGGGATTTTCAGCGCTCCAAATTCTACTGTTTTGGCTGTTTACGTAGCCGCCCAAATGAAACCGTGCTTCATCTGCGAAAAATAACGAATCCATAACGTTAATTCCCTCGCGCAGAAATCGACGGAACCGTTGACAATATTGTGGCCGTTTTTCTTTGTCGGGCGCAAGAAGTCGATGAACCGTTTGAATGCGATAAGGTCGTAATTGTAATCGTAATCGTTTGGTCGCCCGATTAACAGTCGATTTAGACAAATTAATTTCAGCAGACAAACGTCTGATCGATTTATTTGGCGAGGCGAGTAATCGGTCTTTGATTTCAGCGACCGTATCTGTATTCAACACCGACGCAGATCTTTTGTGTTCCTTGTTATTAACAGAACGGTCTCTCTAAATTTTGCGACTAACCTTAATACTGATGTTTTGTTAGGAGCCGGTTTATCTGGGTACTTATGGCGAAACAAATCTTGCACTGTAACCGCTGATTTCGAACTGAAGTATGAATCGACAATGAAAACACGTTCATCTAGCGAAAACACCATCTTGATACACTGAACGTTATGATTGCATTATTGTTAGTATCGGTAGTGTTCTACTGCGTCGCCGCGATGTTCAGATATTGGATGAGTCCATTTCAGTAACGAGTAGGGGAGTAAACTTGACTTTTGAAATTTCAGGTATGAGTCATTGATGGGTTGCGTTTTATATGGGACACCCTATTTTTAAATAAAATTCAAATTTTTCTACGTTTCTTTGTTTTATTCAATTTATTTTATACCATTTTAATCACACTTAAATTCTCTACAAGTTTTTTTAAAAGGTTTTACGTGCTCATTACCCATTAACAAAGTCATTAGACGTCACAATTAAAAAAAAAAAAAAAACACAGTGGTTGTTACCTCAATTTATTAGTTTCTCAAAACTATTGCAGATATGGTTTTGGTGATAAATTTTATTCGATTTTTTCAAATGAGAAACCGTAAGAAATCACTATATGCCCCTTAATGAACGTTCTAAAATCGTTAGTTACACCTCATTTTACTGGTGTAACTCAAATCCGAGCTAGATGTTTCACTAGTTGAAACTCCCAAACGAAGCATTTTAGGAAATATGTTTGTAATAAATTTATCCATTAATTTTACGAGTAGAATATGCTATGAAACTCCCTGGAGAACTTCGCGGTACACTCTATATATATTTGTTATATTAACTGATGTTACAGATAGTTAATTAAATGAGAATTTGCTCGCGTGTTACTTAACATTCAGCTCTGTTTGTCTATCACCTAATGAAGCAGTAAGGGAGGAATTCTCCAAAGATAACGAACAGCGCTGACAAACTGACAAGTAATATTAAGTAGCTTGTTATCTTAGAAACGTTCATTCTTACAAAAATATTAAACTTTTCTAAAATAAACCTTATTAAATCAAAAGTGTGGATTAATTCTTCTCAATTATTTTCCATTTTTTTTTTTTCAGTTTTGCGATTTCGTATTTTAAATTCTCTGATTTTTTTATATTTTATTGTAATAAATACACTTTTAGAAACATTACACTTCACGGTATATTTTTTGACGAGATTTTAAATAACTGAAGGGCACTCGTAACCTGTAAGAGATAAAAATTATTTTTTTGCTGTTTCTTTTCAGTTTATTTTTCAATATTTTCTGAATGATTTCATAAAAGATTATTCATGACTGTATGTTAACAAATGAATTTTTTTTAAAATTGCGTCTCAGCTGTTTTCCAAACAACGACGCTGAAATTTACCAGCAAAAACGGTTCTTACTTCTACAAGTACTTATATAAAAATAACATAATGGCGGACAGAGAGAGAACGAATGAGAAATTGCCATTTTTTCTAAGAATAGTTTTTGTTTAGTTTTACAACTAGAATCAAAAAGGTATAGCCAGCACACCGTATTAGAAACATATATAATATATATATGCTATACTAAATGTATATAAATATATTATACCCCTTTATTCGGTGATATTTATATAGGAAGTTATAAGCGTTCAGAGTTGTAACAACGAAAATATCGTGTTAAAAATAAAATGTAAAACGCGCTGCAAGAACAATCTTATTTCATTTTACATTTATACAATAAAGAACTTTAAACAGCCCTATAATATTTATAATAATAAATATATATAATAATTAACAAAACAAGAAATTAAATTCGATAATGAAGACGATAACAGAAAAACGGGGTTCACCACTGTATTATTTGTAAAATTTTAAATCGAAATAATATTCATATGTCCACCTTCTTATTTAAAAACTTTAAGAATATTGGTTTGCTTGGCATTTCTCCCGCCGCCACCACCCCATTCGGTCGCTCTAAAGCATACGACCAAACGTCTGTGCCATAAACGGCTACTGAGCCTCGAATAGTCTATCGACCAGTATACTAAATAGCTCCTAGAGCTTATCTAATAGCTTGAGCGGACTAAGCGCGGTGTCATACACCACCGACTTACGTCTCTCAACCGCTCACTCGTCATATATGTGCTAAAATGGATAGGCGCACCCCATCAACTCCTAAAAATATATATGATATCCATAAATTAAAATTAATTTTGTCAAGACATTTATTTGCTGCCACGCCTAGGTCGCTGAATGCCAGCAAGTACTTTTCCACCATATTAAAGCGTTTGGAGCCTTAATTGGCTGGTGGTCAGCCATATATATCTCTATGTTAGCTTCTCACAGCAGTGCAGTAGGAGTGTTTTCTCCTTAGGTAAACTACTGATGTCGGTTGAACAAAGCAACCGCATCAAGGAACTCCCACACGGTCCGCAAATGTGGCTCTCGCCACATTGACTCGCCGTTTGTGAGTGGTCAATTTTCCCCTTGACCTCTAAGTTCCAGGGTGCCCAGTCTCTGGCCCTCACAAGACAGGGCAGTCAAACATCAGGTGTTCATTTGATTTGACCTCACCACAGACGCACAACTCATCAGCTACCAGGCGGAACCGAAACAGATATTGGTTTAAATTAACATGATTGGTGAGCATCTGGGCACCCGTTGTCCTTAAAATCGAACCTGAGGCATACCATCCCCCAGGTCCTATACAAATTTATACAAGGATCTTCCCTTAGTTGTGGTGTGCCATTCCAGCTACCGTACATCCATCGCGATGCTTTGTAGCCTCTTCCGCAGGCGGTAGATGGGCAACTGAACGAAATTTAAAACCGGTGAATTGTGACCACCGTTCCGTTCCGGTTCTAGCCCGGCCCGAAACCGCATCCCAAATACCTCGGTTTCCCGACCCCTTGGTAACTTCCACATGGCTGCTCGAACTTTCACCACTAAATCGATTGGGAGAGCCTTTCCCAATACAGTGGTAGCCTACAGGAGGTTGTTTTAAAAACACCAGTGCATACTATTAATGCTGTGCGCTGGGCATTACTTAAATTCTGAATAAGTGCTTTATTGTTGTCCAATCTATGCGCCCAAACGGATGCAGCATAAGAGGTCATACTTTCGAAGAAACCTCGGTATACCATGTAAATTTGACGGCCCGACAACCCATAGTCTTTTCGAGCAATCTTCCTAAGTTTGTGCATCACTGACACGGCGTCCGCCGCTACGTGCTTAGTGTGGTTGCTAAAAAGCAACTTCTCATCAAACAAAACACTTAGGTATTTATGAACTCTAACTCGGGTGATTACACAACCCTTATTCTTAATGCGGGGGTTCTGACTGTACGATAATTTGTCTGCACCCTTGAGAAGCATGTACTGCGTCTTAGGCACACAAATCCTTTAATTTTGCATATCTATCCAGCCGTCTGCGGTTGACAAAGCCGCCTGCGCTCGATCTTCTAGCTGCTGTCGTGAGTTACCACGAACTAATAGAAGACAGTCATCTGCGAGAGCCTGAGCCGTGACCCCTTCTGGGAATGTCAATCCCAGAAATCCATCAAAGACCAGGTTCCACAGCAAGGGACCAAAAACGGAACCCTGCGGGCTTTCCCTGGTGATGGATTTTTCCACAATTAGGTGCCCATCTTTAAACAGAACCGAGCGATTAAACGAGTAGTCACGTACTACGTCCTGCAGGCTACAGGAACATTGCGGCGTTCCAGCTCATAGAAGACAGAACTCCAACACAAGGAAGGAAATTGCCAAAACATATTTACAGTCGTATTTAAAATCGTTAAGTTTAATTCAATATGAGTGGTAGCGTCTTGGCCTTTCATCCGGAGTTCCCGGGTTCGAATCCCTCCAGGCATGGAATTTTCCAATCAAAAATTTCCAATCATCTCATCCTCTGAATACGTAACGGTAGTCCCGGAGGTTAAATAAATACTATGTAGATCCCCGATCTCCAAGTACCTCTCAGATAAGCAGTACAAAGCTGTTTCCATACTTAAATATCACAAAGTATATTTATAGATCTACGTATAAAATATTGTGGCTAGAAAATCTCCAAAACTATTACATCAATTTCATTGAAATTTAGCTGTACCGTAGAAGTGTTTTTGAAATTGTGCATGTGAAAATCTGATTTAGATTGGTTGATTGCTTCTTTAGTTACGCTCAATTTAATATCGAAATTAATTGATCGGAACAAGTTAAAAACTAGGTTAGATTCGTCATGATGCAGTAAATTGGAACTTAACCCACCGGGTTGGTCTAGTGGTTAACGCGTCTTCCCAAATCAGCTGATTTGGAAGTCGAGTGTTCCAGCGTTCAAGTCCTAGTAAAGCCAGTTATTTTTACACGGACTTGAATACTAGATCGTGGATACCGGTGTTCTTTGGTGGTTGGGTTTCAATTAACCACACATTATAGGAACGGTCGACCTGAGACTGTACAAGACTACACTTCATTTACATCCTCATTCACTTCACTTCATACATATCATCCTCATTCATCCTCTGAAGAATTATCTAAACGGTAATTACCGGAGGCTAAACAGGAAAAAGAAAGAAGTAAATTGGAACATGGAAACAAATTAAAGCAACGAAAAGTTTTTTTTGGAGGGGAAGAGAGATTTTTCCATGTGAATATTTTTGTTTATTTAGAAATCCTGAATCAGTTCTACCCCTCTCTCCACCATCACCACACTCTCATACACTCTCTCTCTGTCTTATTGAGTGTGGGTGTGTGTGTGTATGTATATGTATGGGTGTGTGTGTGTTCAACCAATGTTCTAGTGTTGTAATGGTCTACCATTAAAAATAAAGTAGTAAGTACATATAAAAAAAGTTTGGAAACAGCTAAAGAGTGTCGGCTGGCGAAAGATTTCGCCCTCATCTCTAAACCTTCGGTTAAATTAAGCCAGACTATAATTCTTAGGACACAAATTAAAGGTAAATTTAATGATTTTTATATGAAGTCTGACCTTTCTAGTAATCTAATCCTTTGGTAGTTTGAAAAATCTGTGATTGAAGATAAAAAATTGAGTCGAATACATACAATGTTCTGTGTTCGACGTAAAATCATTTTCTTAAATGTGTAATTAACACCTAACATCTACATAAATAAAAATGTAAATGTTCATTTGTTCAAAAACTTAAATCTGCGAAAGTTCTTCACCGAATGCGTTGAAATTTTGACACAATATTGCATTCGAATACGCGCGTGTTTTTATATTTCTAAGATATCACACCTGTGACAGGTAAAAATATGCTTTTCATTGAAAAAACAGCGCTATCTGTTAAAACACGCTATACTAAATATTTTACGATTCTATTTCAATGTTTCCAATATGTGTGTCGGCTATAGACTAAAAAACAACTAGACTGATTTACGCGCGGGGAAGAAGGGAAAAAGGGAAAAATCGTAAAAGGGAAGAAGGGGAAAATGGGAAATAAAAGAAAACGATCAAAAGGAAAGGGAAAAGGAGAGAAAAAACAAATAAGGAAAGGAGGAAAGATGAAGTGGGAAATTTAAATAAGAAATTGGGGAAGAAAGAGAAATGAAGAAAGGGGGTAAAGGGAAAGGGAAAAAGGGAAAGGGAATATGACGAATAAAAATGGAAAAAAATAAAATATATATATATATATATATATATATATATATATATATATAAGCGTTGCCGGGTCTGCTAGTTTTTAAATAAAACTGTTAACGAATTTGATTCTAAATAAAACCATACGAATGAAGTCTACGGAAACTAAATATAAATTTAAGAATTTTGAACTTAATTAAAAACAAAATGTTGCAATTTTAACTAGGAATTAAACGGCAGAAAATTTTCAGTATTACAAAACAAACCCGCCGGGTTGGTGTAGTGGTTAACGCGTCTTCCCAAATCAGCTGACTTGGAAGTCGAGAGTTACAGCGTTCAAGTCCTAGTAAAGCCAGTTATTTTTACACAGATTTGAATAATAGATCGTGGATACCGGTGTTCTTTGGTGGTTGGGTTTCAATTAACTACACATCTCAGGTACGGTCGAACTGAGAATGTACAAGACTACACTTCATTCACACTCATGCATATCATCCTCATTCATCCTCTGAAGTATTATCCAAACGGTAGTTACCGGAGGCTAAACAGGAAAAAAAAAGTATTACAAAACAACACAAGAAAAGAATTAAACATTAAAAAAAATCAAATTCAAACAAACAATAACATTAACTTGTAAATAATTAATAATAATAGTAATCTATATGTTACAATCTGTATAGAACGCAATTTATTTCTATTTAAAGATATTTAACCAGGCCTATGTAATATACAGTTTAGGGGTATAAAAATATGTGAAATAAATTTTCGGTTATGGAATGGGAAAATGGTTAATGGCGTGTGAAAATGACATCTTCAATTTCCTTTATTGAACATATCAGTACTGAATTAGATCCCACACCCTGCAATCTTTATATATATATATATATATATATATATATATATATATATACACTGAGCCAATTCCCGATGTGATTTATTTAATATTAATATTTGATATAAAAATTGACATGTTATTTTATTATATTAAATGAAAGGCTATTTCATTTTTTTAAACAAAAAAAAATGTCATCTTTAATATATGATATGACGTAAGAAGTATTATATCAATGCATTTTTTGATTTTCTTAAAAAAAAAAAAAAAAAAAAAAATCCAATAAAAATAAAATTTTAATTAAAAATTACTCGCCTTCAATTTTAATTTTTTGAAAAATGTTGTAACACATGTTTTAAGGAAGAGTCTAAAAACAGACTTTCATGTCTGTAACACTTTCAGTTCATGATACATAGAATTTTTATTAAAAAAATTTTGTTTGTTCTTTTTACCCCCTTATACACGGAATTTTTCCAAATACTTCCTTAACGGGTGCCTACATTAAAAAACAATGAACCCT
Source organism: Lycorma delicatula (assembly GCF_047948215.1). Classification (NCBI taxonomy): domain Eukaryota; kingdom Metazoa; phylum Arthropoda; class Insecta; order Hemiptera; family Fulgoridae; genus Lycorma; species Lycorma delicatula. Next base: position 43,904,795 of record NC_134467.1, read on the forward strand.
TCGAAATTCACCTATCCAGTTTAGGCGGTTTGAGCTGTGCTTTGATCAGCCACTCAGTCAGGATACTCTCTCTCCCCCTCCCACTCTTTCCCCTCAATATCACACTCTCTCTCTCTCTCTCTCTCTCTCTGTACGCACACGCGTGTGTGAATGTCATTATTGAGTATTAACAATAATAAGTATACTGACAATAGTCGGTTTGGGTGTGTTTGTTTGTGCGCGCGCGCGCGAGTGTTAGAGAATATCCAATATTCTCCGGTGAATGTCGACACATACAAATACGTCGGAGAAAGATCGAAATATTTGCTTATTCGGACCTTCGCTGGTATATGTCGAAAAAACACAGATAAGGTTTGATGAGGATCGAAACAATAACCAGAAAATTTTTAAAAAAAGATCACGGTATATCATTCTCTAAAGTAAATAGATTACGAGGAACCCTGGTACAAAAAAAATAAAATTTAAATTTAAGCCAAACTCGCTAACCTCGTCTAATCTACGTTAAATCACGGTGTTCGTTAGAAATTCGTAAGTAAGAGACAACGAAGTCAACGAACTACGTTTACACTTGTAAACATGATCTAAACTAATAGTGAAATGAAAATGAGGGAAAAAGTAAGAGTAAAAACATTGTATTTCAGTTCAGTTAGATTAGTAATAAAGAATACTTAAAAAAAAAAAATACCTTGAATTTCGTAACACTTTTTTCCATTTGATGAACTGCGGGACTCGAATATGTCAGTTTTTTAATGTACCTTTATGAATCACGCCGCTAGATATCAGTACTTGGAAATACTAGCTAGCGTACAAAAACTTGATAATGTACTTGAAAGAATAAAATTTAAAAGAAAATATACTACACATTGTTTTAATAGTAATTGCTGTTACGTAAATCAAAGTATTGAAGATGAAACATTTTTTTACACTTATTTAAAAAAAAATAAAAGTATTAGTTTACAACAGATTATGCTAAAACATCGATTCCACCTACCAGCTGATGAGCTGTGCGTCTGCGGGGAGGTCCAGTTGAACGAACACATGATGTTCGACTGCCCAGCTCTTGGAGGGGCCAGTGACTGGGCCACCCTGGAACTTATAGGTCAAGTGAAAAAGTGGCCACCCACAAGCGGCGAGTCAATATGGCGAGAGCCGCATTGTCGAATCGTGTGGAAGTTCCTTAATGTAATTGCTTTGTTCAACCGACATCAGTAGTTTACCTAAGGGAAAAGACTCCTACCTCACTGCTGCAGGAAGCTAACCGAGAGATATGGCTTGCTACCAGCCAGATTAAAAGCGCTTTAATGGTGGACAGCGTACTTGCGGCGGCCTAGGCGTGGCAGCGAATTGCTTTCTTTGACGAGATAAATTAATAATTGATAGTCATATATGTTTTAGTAGTTGACGGGATGCGCCTACCCATTGTAGTGATAAACGACAATTTGGTGGAACACTCAAGCGAGTAGTGTATAGTACCACGCTTATTCTGCTCACGCTTTTAGATTAGCTCTAGTTGATAGTTAGAACACTGGTTGCTAAACTGTTTCGTGGCTTAATAGCCGTTTGTAGCACAGACATTCGGTCTTATGCTTTACGGTGACCGAACGGGGTGGTGGCGGGAGAAATGCCAAGAAAACCAATATAAGAAATTATACTAGTTTTATGAAAAAAGGAATAAATAAAACAGAAATAAATTCGATTCGTAAAATCGAATTTAACGATAAAAATCGAGGGTTAAACTTACAAAATAGTAAGTGCAATATTACATTACGGATCATCGATTGATAAAGGTCATTATAATAGTTTTATTAAAAAAAGAAAAATATGGTATGAAGTATATGATGTGACTATCAACAAAAATAATTGGCTGTGAAATTCAAATTGTTTGTTCTAAGATAATAAACTTTAACAAAAAATTCATAAAATAACAATCGGTAATTCATAAAAAAGTAATCTAACAAACCACAGTCATATTCAAAAAAAATTGTAAACCATATGGTAAGGGTCTCGCACATATCATTTCTTCCGCCCAACAAACAAAAATTTCTACGAGCGTTATTTTTTTTCAAGGTCCAATCGGTCACGAAATTAAAGCCACAGAGAAAATAACAATTTTTTTATTTGTAACAAGTACTTACATAGTTACTCTATTTCTCTACGTAGTCGCCACTCCGATTTAGACATTTGTCGTAACGTGGTACCAACTTTCAAGTACCATAGTCATAGAACGGAGCCGCCTGTGTTTTCAGCCATGTTTCTACTCTAGTCTGCAACTCCATGTCTGTGCCAAAATTTTGTCCTCCTAGCAAGCCTCTTTGCTCACCTGAAACGTGAGCAAAGAGGTGAAAATTGCATGGAGGTAAGTCCGTACTGTATGGTGTGGGTGATCAAACACTTCCCAACGAAAACGCTGCAGGAGCTTCTTTGTTACAGTTGAAGTGTGCGGCCGAGCATTGTCACGGAGAAAGACAATGCCTGATGACAACATTCCTCTCCGCTTATTCTTATTCACCCGCCATACAGCCCGGCAACTATGTAGAGAAATAGCGTAACTATGTAAGTACTTGTTACAAATAAAAATTTTTTTTTTTTCACTGCGGTTTTAATTTCGTGACATATCGGACCTTGAAAAAAATAACCCTCCCAATTCTTATCATTATCGGGCACAAAATTCCGACCAATCGTATTCTTTGTTTTTTAACCAATCATAAGGTGAGAGTAATTCTTATCATTATCAGACACGAAATTCCAACCAATCGTATTCTTTGTTTCTTACCCAATCATAAGGTGAGAGTAATTCTTATCATTATCAGGCCCGAAATTCCAACCTATCGTATTCTTTGTTTCTTACCCAATCATAAGGTGAGAGTAATTCTTATCATTATCAGGCCCGAAATTCCAACCAATCGAATTCTTTGTCAAAACATAAATTTTGATAAAACTAATATTTACGGAGATATAACGGATTGAAGAATACACATGCCCACCATTTTGTAATTTGCGAAGGTATTTAAATCATAATTTTTTGCCAATTTTAAAACTTTATTACTAAATATTAATGTGATTCTTCTATCCGAATTTGAGATATAAATTTCTATATAAAAATAACAAAATGGCGGACAGTGAGAGAACGAAGGAGAAATCGCCATTTTTCCTAAGGATATTTTTTGTTTAGTTTTACAAGTAGAATTCGAAAAAGTACAGCCAGCCCATCATTTTAGAAACACTCTGTATATATCCAAAATAATAAACTAATTTAATAAATTGACTTCAATATACTTTAATATATGTCAAAGCAGTTTTTTTTTATTTTATTTTTTTTTTTTTTGTAAGATGTACAGTCATAAATAATTCAACACTACTTTTTTCATTTTTTTTTTCTTTTTTACTTTGACCTTGTTGGAGAATTTAAGAGATATATTATTCAATGAATCATCTCATTTTTTTTTATTCGTTTACTTACCATTCTTATTATAGTATATATATATATTTCTGAATTCTAAGACTATGCTTACAATTCTGTTTCAAAGAGCTTATTTCAAAAGGATTAGTGTTATCGCGTATTGTTCATCATAATGAACAAAAGGAAATATTAATTTAATTTACATTAAATTAATAAACAGTTTTATATTTTTATATTATTATGTTAAAATTTATGGTGAATATATTTCCGATCCGCGCCAAATTTAATTAATTATTATTATTATTGTTAAGAATGTAAAGAGAAAATTAAAATACAAATTAGTATCTAATATTAATAATGATTAATGAGGTATGGTATTTAAAGTTTGAAAGGACTTCTTGTATTTTAAACACATTGCTCTTTAAATATTAAAACATATTTGTTGGTTTAATTTAAGAAAACAAATGCATTCTTTTATAGCTTTAAATTATACCTTTTTTTAAGAATTATAATATACTTACTGTTTATTTTAATAATGAAGGAATTTAGCGTAAATTAACTAATTATTATTATTTTGCTTAAAAATTATAATTAATATTTATTCTACTGTCTTAATTATATACAGAATGGCACATACACGATCTCGTATATATTATATATCCCAAACTTAACTTACGCTCGCTTCGATCGTTAACCTTACTGATTTAAAGTAATTTTTAATATTTAAATAATAAGTTCAGCAATGATTGCATTTATTTATTATTTAAATAATTAAAATATTACTGATAATTAGTCGAGTTTAGCGAGCGAAGCGAGCATAGATTAAGTTTGGTTAACTTATATCTATAATTACAAGTAATAATGCTTTTTTTTTTGTCTTCAGTCAAGAGAGAGGCTGGCGCCAATTATCAAGCGGTACCAATCGCCCACGGCTACCAACACAACTTTCAAAATTTCCCGTTTCTTTGAATCACCTGTATATAACCTTAATTATGCAAAATCTGGAAAACATTTCATTTTTTCCCTCTGTATCCTCACCCTTTTTCTTTTTAATTAAAAATGTTATTGCTTTAATGCCCCTGCTATAGAAATATTATAAGCAAATTATGTGAAAATCAATTGAGTAGTTCTGGAGATATAAGGCGATTTACACCCTAATATACATACATACGTACGCACATTTTGACGCGGAAATTTCGATGCCATTTTTCGGTTTTCTGGGGTTTTTAGGGAATAATTCGTCAAGATTCGGTGAAAACCGGATGTGCCCATTTTTGACCGATGTTATTTTGCGGTTTGAGATTTTTAGGGGATAATTCGTCAAGTTTCGGTAAAACCCGGATATGCACAATATTGACAGATGCCATTTTTCGGTTTTCTGGGATCCTTAGGGGCCAATTCCTCAAGATTCGGTGAAAACCGGATATGCACAATTTTGACCGATCATCATACTCTTTCCCTTCTATATAAGTGTAGCAACTACACTTATATACAGGAAAAGTAAATTAATTAAAAATCAGTATAAACAATATTTTAAATCTTTATAAGACAAATTAGTTGCAATTATTAAGTCTAAAATAAACATATATATGAAATTAAATTTAAGTTTAAAAAAAAAACGTTATTTTGATAAGTTAAGTTTTAATCAAATAAATATTTATCAAATATTATTTATTGTAGATAAAAAAAAAACTAATTTGAAAGTAATTTATATATATATATATATATATATATACACTGTTATAAGATAATGAACAAAAAAATTGTAAAGTATATCTAACTGACGAATTTTTTTTCGTTACTTAAATAAACTAATAATTATTTTAGTTTTATTGATAATAATTATTATTGAAATGTACAAGGTCGTAACACAAACACATTAAAAAAATACTTGCAATTGTATGTAATCTTCTTATGTACACATAGAACTTAAAAAAAAAAAAAAAAATAGATAAAATTGCAAAATTTATCTTGCATCATTATTATGATTAATTTACAGTTTAAAAAAATCAACGACTGGTTTATTAAATTCTACTTAGTATTAAATTCATAAAAAAATAATCTCGATTTATATTTCCCGATTAGCTTTAATGTACAATAATAATTATAAAAATTCACAAGCGATCAAAAAAGCACAAACTAAAGAAATTTACTCATCATTAAATTTAAAAAATTTTATCTAATTAAAAAATTTAAGCCTGATTCAAACCAAATAATTAATTTTTTTCTCATTTCCTAAGATATTTAATTTTTTTTTTTTTGAGGGGAAAGTACCAGTTTTCTATTGACAACCAGTTTTAAGTAAAACCATCGGGTTAGTCTAGAGCTTAACTCGTCATCGCAAATCAACTGAAGGCGAGCGTTCCAACGTTCAAATCCTACTACAGGCAGTTACTTTTATACGGATTTGAATACTAGATCGTGGATACCGGTGTACTTGTTTCAATTAATCGCATATCAGGAAAGGTTGAACTGAGACTGTACAAGACTATAATTCATTTACACTCATACCTATCATCCTCATTCATCATCTGAACGATAATTATCGGAGACTAAACAGGAAAAAGAAAAGAATGAAACACAGGAAAATAAAATAATACAAGAGAAGAGTTAGTTATTAGAATTTTCGCTGCGGTACAATTAATACAAAACGACCCAGTTGAAAACGGTAACCTATAAAACACATTGTTTTGTAGGTTTTGTAGAACAGACTGTTTTATCTACTTAAGTAGAGAATGTTTTCAACAGTTTGTTTGTTGTGTATTTAATTGTTTTTATTTGTTATTTTAGAAAAATATTTAATTTTTTGTTCAGTAATATTGAACATTTTGTTTCCTTTAATACGAAAAAAAATCTGCCACATTATGGTATGTTTTATTTTGTTTTGAATAGACTTCGAAATTCTTGAGCTTGTATTTAGTTACTATGGATTTTATTCATAACATTTTATTCAACATCAAATTTAAAAAAAAAAATATTTCTGTGTCAATCACACTTATCATCATAATTCACTAAAGGCCACGCGTTGTCGATCTAGCGACGTCACTCTTATCTTCGCTTCTCTCTTCAAGTCATTATATGTTTCTTCTTTAACATTATTGATGGTTTCTCTCGGTCTACCTAAAGGTTTTTTGCCCAAAACTTTTCCCTCAAATATTTTCTTCAAGAACAGGTCATATCGTATTACATGTCCTATCAATTTCGCTCTTCTTCTTCGTATAACATTTAGCAAGGACCTCCTCTCACTTCTGCTAACACTTGATCATTTCTTTTCCTATCCATCCAGCTTGTTCTTGTTATTCTCCTCCAAAATTTACATATCCATTGCCTTCTTCTTTCTGCTTTCCCAAGCGTCCATGTTTCACACCCATAAGTTAGAACACTCAAGACATAAGTTTTAGCGAATTGTTTCCTTAATTGCATACTCATATGCTTATCAGTCAGTATATTCATTTATCCTGGAAAGCTCGTTTTGCCAGAGATATTCTTCTTTTTATTTCTGTAGCAAATTTATTATCGCTAGTGACGGTGCTTCCCCAATAACAAAAAGTGTCAACCTTCTCTAAAACAGTGCCGTCTAATTTATATCAATCTTTGTACTTTCCTACAATCATAATCTTTGCCTCCTCCTTATCAATTTTCAGTTTAAGTTTTGTTAATACTTTAGATAGTGTTTCAAACGTAATCTTAATTCCTCTTGCGCATTCCACCAGTAATACAACATCATCTGCAAAGCGGATATATTGCATGAATTTTCCATTAATTCAGATTTCTTTTGTTTTTTCATTCATTTCTACAATAGCTTTTTCAATAAAAAAATTAAACAGAAACGGTGAAAGTGAGCAACCTTGCCTGATTCTCCTTCTTATTTTGGCTTCTTTCTTTAAGCCCTTCATTTCAATCTTCGTTTTCTTCATTTTATACTGGTTGAGAATTAATCTTCTATCCCTCCAGTCGAGCTTTATTTCCCTCGTTGTTTGAAATAGCAATTCCCAATACACCTTGTGAAAGGGTTTTTCTAAATCTAAAAAGTCTTCTTATTAACCCCAATTCTTCTCTCTAATAACACTCTCAGCGCTAGTATCGCCTTTCTAGTTCCCTACCCAGATTTGAAACCGAACCGGTATTCACCCAAATTTGCCTCAATTTTTCCTTTTATTCGGCCAAATCTTACGCGTATAACAAAGTTATTTTACGCCAAACATAAAACAAGTATGTTTTTGACCACCAATCTTTAATCTTTTAACCAAGATTTTTTTTTGAAAATTATTAAAAGGTTTTTTTTTTTTTTGGTCTTCAGTCATTTGACTGGTTTGATGCAGCTCTCCAAGATTCCCTATCTAGTGCTAGTCGTTTCATTTCAGTATGCCCTATACATCCTAAATCCCTAACAATTTGTTTTTCATATTCCAAACGTGGCCTGCCAACACAATTTTTTCCTTCTACCTGCCCTTCCAATATTAAAGCGACTATTCCAGGATGCCTTAGTATGTGGCCTATAAGTCTGTCTCTTCTTTTAACTATATTTTTCCAAATGCTTCTTTCTTCATCTATTTGCCGCAATACCTCTTCATTTGTCACTTTATCCACCCATCTGATTTTTAACATTCTCCTATAACACCACATTTCAAAAGCTTGTAATCTTTTCTTCTCAGATACTCCGATCGTCCAAGTTTCACTTCCATATAAAGCGACACTCCAAACATACACTTTCAAAAATCTTTTCCTGACATTTAAATTAATGTTTGATGTAAACAAATTATATTTCTTACTGAAGGCTCGTTTCGCTTGTGCTATTCGGCCTTTTATATCGCTCCTGTTTCGTCCATCTTTAGTAATTCTACTTCCCAAATAACAAAATTCTTTTACCTCCATAATCTTTTCTCCTCCTATTTTCACATTCAGTGGTCCATCTTTGTTATTTCTACTACATTTCATTACTTTTGTTTTGTTCTTGTTTATTTTCACGCGATAGTTCTTGCGTAGGACTTCATCCATGTCATTCATTGTTTCTTCTAAATTCTTTTTACTCTCTGCTAGAATTACTATATCATCAGCAAATCGTAGCATCTTTATCTTTTCACCTTGTACTGTTACTCCGAATCTAAATTGTTCTTTAACATCATTAACTGCTAGTTCCATGTAAAGATTAAAAAGTAACGGAGATAGGGAACATCCTTGTCGGACTACCTTTCTTATTACGGCTTCTTTCTTATCTTCTTCAATTATTACTGTTGCTGTTTGGTTCCTGTACATGTTAGCAATTACATGTTCCTGTACATATTAAAAGTTATGTTACAAATTTTTTCTTCAACTTTTCAGGTCGGATAAAAACACTAAATATACTCACTTAATTTGTGTCTCAAGAATTACAATCTATCTTAATTTTTCCAAATGCGTAGAAATCTTAACGAAAGATTTCGCCCTAATTTATTTTTATTAAAGAACCGTTTCCAAACCTATGTTTTAATCTTCACCAGAAGAATGTCTTAATAGTTTATTACATTCTTTGTGAATCACCTTGTATTTTTATTGAGCTGAACTTAAAACTTTGAAGACGTAAAAAAATTCTCGTTTTAAGTAACAATATATTGATTGATTAATAAAAATAGATTTTTTTACCTCCGTAAAAAATAACGTACTCTGTAATAAAACTACAGCAGGAAATTAAAATGCTTGACCTGGAAAAATAAAAAAAAAAATATATTTTTATCTTTTTCCACTAAAAAAAATTAGAGAGAGAGATAGCGAGTGAGAGAGAGTTTTTGTAGTGGAAGGTGAGAGGAGAAAATTCTACATGGAAAAACGTTTAATAATATTTATATTTACTCGTCATTGACAATTAAATGCGTCACCGAATCTCAATAACTAAAGGACTACTATTTCACAGTCTATAAAAACAATAAATTAAATAATAAAGTAAAAATTTTCAAATTAAATTATTTCCCTTTTTAAAAAAAAAAAGTTAATTTTGTTTTTATCTTGTTAAAACTTTTAAATAATAAATAAAAATCGCCATTCATTTTAGTTACTTAATTAACCGACAGGTGGTGCTATTATAATTACGTAAATTTCTATATATTTTATAAAATTACTCGTAAAAACATTCAATAAAATGACATCGATTATAAAAGTATTTTAATTACATTTTCATGTTTTTCAGAATGATATATTTTTATATAGTTTTTTGAAAGGGCAGCTGTCTAAGTTTCTCTCATTAGTTCCGTATTAATTAACTTATTAATATCAAATTTTAATTAACTTAATACTTCCAGCTAAAATAACAGTTTTTCTTTTTGGGAAATAAAACTTTTAAGTTTACGAAACATCTTTTTTTAACTTTAAGAAAAAGTTATTGAATTTTTGTTAATTATAAAATTAAGAATAACTATGCTAATTTATAACTTTTTTTAATTATTTGGAAAAAATTGAGAAATATTAATGATTTTTTATTGAAAAATTGCTTTCTCGATTTTGTAATACAGTGTACAATATATATATATGTGTGTGTGTGTGTGTTTGTGTTATACACAGTGTCCAATAAGTGACGCGACACAAAATTAAGGAAGAATGTTGTAGAGAAGATTGACAGTTTTTGTTATTCGGGAAGCACCGTCACTAGCGATAATAAATGTGCCACAGAAGTAAAAAGAAGAATTTACCGGAATTTACCACGGTAAAAAGAATTTACCGACTGATAATCATATGAGTATACAAATAAGGAAACAGTTCGCTAAAACTTATGTCTGGAGTGTTCTAACTTATGGGTGTGAAACATGAACGCTTGGGAAAGCAGAAAGAAGAAGACTGAAGGCAATGGAAATGTGGATTTAAAGGAGAATTACAAGACCAAGCTGGGTGGATAGGAAAAGAAATGATCAAGTGTTAGCAGAAGTGAGTGAGAGGAGGTCCTTGCTAAATGTTATACGAAGAAGAAGAGCGAAATTGATAGGACATGTAATACGACATGACTAGTTCTTTACGAATATATTTGAGGGAAAAGTTTTGGGCAAAAAATCTTGAGGTAGACCGAGAGAAACCATCATCAATAATGTTAAAGAAGAGATGGGTCTTGGTTCATATAATGACTTGGAGAAACGAAGATGAGAGTGACGTGGCTAGATCGACAAGGCGTAGCTTTCAGTGAATGATAATGAGTTATACAACTGTACGCGCTGTATACGGCCAGACCCAAAATGCCTTCACAGAAAAGTACGGTGTGGATGCAACAAACAAGTCCTCCACCAAGCGACAATACGACAACTTCCAAAAGACAGGGAAAGTGGAAAATGCAGCCAGAAGTGTTCGATCGAAACTGCTTACACTAGAAAAATTGATCCACGTACAAGCTGGATATTCTATAAGTCTCAAGAAGGCTGTGCAATACCAATCTAGCCAATCTGGTTTCTCCGATGCTAGTACCCATACGGTATTGCACAAATGTTTAAATATGCATCCATAAAGAATTCGTGTTGTTCACGAATTTTTACTTGAAGCCACTGGAAAACATATAGCTGTTTATCAGTCGTTCATGTCATCTGTAAAGCCAGACGGGGAAGAACTCGACGATTGGTTTCGTTCAAGGCACGATTCTATCTTGATAGATACGTGAATGCAGAGAATTCACGCATTTGGTATACGGAAAACCCACATCATCTTCACGAGTCTACGGAGAAAAGTGGTTTTTTTTTGGGGAAATTTCACTAAAGCGAATCATCATGACATTCTTTCTTGGCACAGTGAACCACTAAGAGTTACGTACAGATAGGCAACAATTTCTAAACACTATACCTTCAGACCGGCTAGAGTCCACGTGGTTTCAGCTAGAATCAGCTCATACAGCCGACAACACTATGACTTTTTTGGATTAGTGTTTTCATTAACTAGTAATTTCGAAGGGGTAATGGCCTCCTCAGTTCCTGGTTTATTCCCTCCTGATACCTTAAGGATGCCGCTTACAGAACTCATCCTCACAACATTCCCGAATTGCAGAGCGAAATTGAACGATGTGTCGCTGCAATTCTTCAACAAACGTTAAAAACATGTTTAAGAGCATGCAATGTCGTATTAAATATTATGTCAATCGCATAATGGACACCACTTTCAACTTATTCATTTTCCACTCTCTCTCTCTCTCTCTCTCATTCTCTCTCTATCTCTCTCTCTCTCTCTCTCTCTCTCTCTCTCTCTCTGTGTGTGTGTGTGTGTGTGTGTGTGTGTGTGTGTATGTGTGTGTATACCGTGAATACGTTACTCTTTCACGAAAAAACTACTGAACTGATTGAGTTGAAATTTTATTGGCTTGCGGTAACAACTGGATTATGTTCCTTGCTGATGTTAAACTTTGGTTTGGCCAAATCAAATTTGAATACCATTTGTAGCATTATTTAAATTGTAGCGTTAAACTTTATTCCCAATCAGAGGTTACTAATTATTCATAAATCATATTTTAATTTTAAAAAAGGAGATGAAGTCTTATTCGACCGATGTGCCTTCCCCTTGAAGATGCAAATATTTTATTAGTTAAACTTTTATTTAGCTATAACTCTGGAACCAATGAGAATAAATACCACTTATGACATATCTTTAAAAAGCTCTCAATGAGGACTTATTATTGCAGTTAAGAAAAATCGGAAAATCCTATTTTTTTTGGATTTTGGGTTTTTTTGACACTTTTGGTCAAGTCAATTGCAGGTGCTTAACAACTACATGTTACAACAGTCCTAAATCCAAAATTTCAACATCCTACGGCTAATAGTTTTTGAGTTATGCGAGATACATAACCATGTACGTACAGACACCACGCCGAAACTAGTCAAAATGGATTCAGGGCTGGTCAGAATGGATATTTCCGTTGAAATATGATAACCGAAATTTTTCGCGACCGTAATATTTCCTTTACTTCGTACATGGAAGCAAATAAGAAACAATCGAAAATGAATAAATGATTTAACGTGTTCCAAGGTGAAGTATTCGGGGAAAAAAGAATATAAACGTAAATATATCCGTGGCGGAGTAGTAGTTCTCGGATATTCATCCTGGAATTCCCAGGTTCGAATCCCGGTCAATGTCATTTTTCATACGCTAAAAATTTAATTTCTATATTCCCACTTTAGAAACTTTCGTAAACAGAATACGTTATTTTATTTTCACGAAATCTATTTTAAAAAAATAACCATAACAGCTGTTTAGAATACAGTATTTTCCTCAGATATTACGACTAAACCCACCGGGTTGGTCTAGTGGTGAATGCGTCCTCCCAAATCAGCTGATTTGGAAGTCGAGAGTTACAGCGTTCAAGTCCTAGTAAAGTCAGTTATTTTTACACGGATTTGAATACTAGATCGTAGATACCGGTGTTCTTTGGCGGTCGGGTTTCAATTAACCACATATCTCAGGTACGGTCGAACTGAGAATGTACAAGACTACACTTTATTCACACTCATACATATCATCCTCATTCATCCTCTGAAGAATTATCTAAACGGTAGTTACCGGAGGCTAAACAGGAAAAAGAAAGAAAAGATATTACCAACAAAAAAATTATTCGTGAAAAATCATACATGTTTTGTTTATTTTCTTTTTTGTTATGATGGATTTTCATTAAATAACGATTTCATATATCGATTCTTCGTTTGTTTTTATCTAGTGATATAAATTCAAGCAAAAATAAAATTTTATAAGTTAATATTTTTAAATGATATCCAATCATTTTTACATAAATAAAATGTAATAGTAAAATTTTTATCAGTTTATTTATCTATTTATGAAACATTAAAGTTTTAAAAAAATATATTTCTGATTTGATAAATTTTAAATAAAAACAGTAATGATTAACAATAATAACTCGACCTTCAAATCACATTATCAAATTAAAATAATAATTCATCATCAGAGTATAAAATCATTTTTAAATTATTCCTATTATCATTTATATATATATATATATATATATATATATATATATATATACCGCGGTAATAACACAGTTAATAAACAAGCAAATAAAACGGAAAAGAAATTAAAGTAAATTGCATATAATGACTTTTTTTAATTAATGTAATAAATTTTTATTGGTTAGAAAAAAATTGTAAAAAAAACTAAATTATGTAACGAATGGTTTTTGTCTAATAATATTCGGCTACAAAAATTAAAAATGAACTGGGGTCAGTACAGTTTGCGATAAGAAACTATTAAAAACAATATATTATGTAAACATGAATAAAAAAATAATTATCTTCTGTTTATAGTTAGAGAGAGATAGAGTGAGAGTGTGTAAGTGTGAGAGAGGCCAAGTGAGACACATAACAAACACACACGCACTACCCAATTAGGCCATTAGTCTTCCGATTAGAAATTTTGGAGAGGGGTACGACAAACTAATACAATAAGAAAAAGATGAGGGAGGTAAAAGATAAACTTAAAGTAAGAAAGGAAGATAGAAAAAACTTGTAGTAGAGATAAAATTCTGATGAAAGAAAAAATAATAATCCAAGTAAACAACTAGAAGTACAATACCCAACCCGACCTATAATGTACTCACACTCATGCACGCGCGCGCATACACATCCAGTGAAACTTAGATAAACAAAATGCCAAATAGAGAAAAGAGTAATTTATACCTTTTTTTTTACGTATTCATGAAATTTAATACTTAGAAAACCTACCAATTTTTTAATAATTTATAACAAATAGATAAATGTTAAAAAACGACTGCCGTAAAAAAAGAAACATTGCTGACAATTATTGTTCTTTAATCTATATATATATATATATATATATATATATATATATATATATATATGAATCTTTGGGGAATGCAAGGGAAGGTTTCTGAATTAGTTTGGACCTGCTAGGTGGCGCTGGCGTCGAAATGTTTCGAAAAATTATATTTATGGTCCGATTTGCTTCGTATTCAGAATGCATGTTACTTACATGGAAAGAATTATCTCTGCAAAAAATGGACCCGCTAGATGGCGCTAGGGTTGAAATATTTATAAAAATTATATTTATTGACCGATTCGATTCGTATTCAGAATATGAATATTAGTTACGTGAAAATAAATATTTTTGCAAAAACTATACCCGCTAGGTGGGCCCGGTGTCGAGATATTTACGAAACAAATATATAAACAGACTATTTTATTCTATATATATATATATATATATATATATATATATAAAAGGCATGTTCGTATGTGTGTCCGCTAAAGACCAAAAAAGTAATGGACCGATTTTCGCGCGGGAAAAATGGGAAACGGGGGAAAGGGGAAAACGGGAAAAGGTAAAAAGGAAACTGGGAGAGTAGTGAGGGAGAGGGCGAAAGAAAGAAGTTCGAAAGGGAAAAGAAAGGGAAGGAAAATAAGTGAAAGGTAAAATTTGAGAAGTTCAGTTTTTTAATTTTTTTATAAAATTTTCTATTGTTTTCATTTAAACTCTCTCACTCCCTCTCCCTCTCCCCCATTCCCTCTCTCTCTCTCTCTCTCTCCCTTTATATATATATAGCAATACTAGCAGACCCGGCAATGCATCGCTATTCCTCTATATATATATATATATATATATATATATATATATATATATAAAAAAATGAATGTCTGTCTGTATGTCTCTTATGCCTTCCTAAACCGTTCATCCGATAGCGATGAAACTTTAAGGAATGGTTGGACGCATGCCCGCGAAGGTTTCTGAATTAGTTTGGACCCGCTAGGTGGCGCTGGCATCGAGATATTTCGAAAAATTGTATTTACGGTTTGATTCGGCTCATATTCAGAATATACATTAGATACGTAAAAAGAAAGATTTTTGCAAAAACTATACACGCTAGGTGACGTCGGAGTGTCGAGATATTTACGACATAAACAGTCTTTCTTTTTCAATATATACGAGTATAAAAGGCAACGTTCGTACGTGTATTCGCTATAGACTAAAAAAAACACTGGACCGATTTACGCGCGGAGAAAAACGGTAAAGTAAAAAAGGGAGAAAAAAAGGGAAAATAAAAAATCGGATACCAAAATATCAGATTTATATATTCCAAAATGAAATATATCCAAAAACCTTCTCAGTTATACCAAAAAACATGGGTTAAAACTTAGTAGCGATAGATTGTAGGTATAGATACAGAATAAAGTAGGGAGTAATAAACTCCCGCCAACTTTGCATTCCATTCCATTCCATACAGAATAAAACAATTTTCTGTCTGTTTTGCTTCAATATAAACCTATATTTAATAGTCTTTATTTACTTTATATTGGCTGCATTTATATTACTGTTCTCAGATTTAAACTCTCTACAAGTTTTGTAACTAAATTTTCCGCGTTCATTGACATTTAACAAAGCTATTGTACTACAAATCTAAAAAAAAAAAAAAAAAAAAAATTTTTCGGCACTGAATTTTGTTTTTTATGTCAGATGTCTTAAAAACTACTTGAGTTACAGTTCTGGAACCTATTTTATCCTATTTCCCAGCTCAAATTATATAAGAAACTACCAAATTTATTCCATAATTTGAATCTAAAAAAATACTGTATGGTTTCATTTTATAAGAAGAACTGAAATCTAGGCGAAATCTTTCGTTAGTTGTAACACGAAAACAAAACGTTTCCAGACCTTTTTTTTTTCATTATTTTCACGAGTAGATTATGTCCTGCAAATTTCTTCGTCTCTTCGTGGAACACGCTAGTATAAGTTACTTATAGTATAAGTTACTCTAACCTTTTTTTTTGTCTTCAGTCATTTGACTGGTTTGATGCAGCTGTCCAAAATTCCCTATCTAGTGTTAGTCGTTTCATTTCGGTATACCCCCTACATCCTACATCCCTAACAATTTGTTTTACAAATTCCAAACGTGGCCTGCCTACACAATTTTTTCCTTCTACCTGTCCTTCCAATATTAAAGCGACTATTCCAGGATGCCTTAGCATGTGGCCGACTATTCGCTTGTGCTATTCGGCATTTTATATCGTCCATCTTTAGTAATTCTACTTCCCAAATAACAAAATTCTTCTACCTTCGTAATCTTTTCTCCTCCTATTTTCACATTCAGTGGTCCATCTTTGTTATTTTTACTACATTTCTACTCTAACATAAAAAGTTAAATTAATATAGTCGATCAGATGAGTAGATAGCGTCTCGAGATTTCATGTGGAGGTTCCGGGTTCGAATCCCGGTCACGTTCAAACGCTACCAATTTTCACCGGGCTAATGACGTAGCTGTTGATGCTCGCTTTTTTATATGTAGCGTACTATTATTATATATATATATGTAAATAAATAAAAAATATATAACTTAATTTAAAATTATTAAAATTAGTTTATTATTATTAACATGTAATATTTAAAACAATAACGTTTTGATATCAAATAAACATACGTAGAATATTATATCATATAGAAGAAATAAGTTTTTGGAAAAAAATATTGAAATAAAAATTTATAGGAGATATATTTAAATTAAATACATAACAAAAAAATTATACAATATCTCTTGTTTGAATAATAAATTTATGATTGTTTTTTTTTTTTTAATGTATATCTCTAATATATGAAGTGAGACAGAGATGCTTTATTAGTTCTTTTAAAAAATAACAAATATAGATGATCTATATAAAAATGTTTTATATATACGAGTATATATATATATGAATCAAAGAAAATTCCACATTTCCACAGCTCACTCACTGGGAACTTCATCAAATATAAAGAAAAATATCCTTTTTTCAATTTCAGTATAAGGTAATAACGATTTAAAATTTCATTCTTTCTCTTTATATTTACAAATGAAAATCCTTTTTAAATGGAAATTCTTCCTTTCTTCTTGTCTTTGATTGAAATGTACCGTTCTATGTTCAGCGGTAGAAAGAAAAAAGAATTAGATTGAGAATTTTAAACAGAATTTCTATAATAATAACTGGGAAAGCTAATATTGTATAATTTTTATTTTTATTAGCTTACATTCAAATTTCTTTATGTATTTAAATAACCCTTTGTAATATATACTTTCATAAAAGTAATCGATAATATCATAGGATGTACGATAAATATATTATAATAAAATATTAATTAATATGGCTTAGTCTAGCTAGTGGTTAAACTAATCCGGAGGTCCAGGATTCGAATCCCGGTCAGGGATAGCATTTTCAAACGCTAAAAAATGCAATTTCATCTCATCCTCTGTATCAATACTTAACAGTGGTCTCATTTTTTAGCGTCTGAAAATGCAATTTCATCTCATCCTCTGTATCAATACTTAACAGTGGTCTCGAAGGCTAAAAAAGGCTGACAACACAACTGTAGGACGTTTCCGGAAAGCGCTAAAGCCACATAATGTATATGGTTATTTTTCCAACCTGTTTATTGTTAATATTTCTTGCAATTTTCAGTTATACAGGGCCTATCATAATTTTTTTCGGAGTTACAGAAATTCAGTCCAAAAAAGTATTTCACTTACCTAAATGAAAGTTGTACGAGGTGATGCAAGGAATCAAACGGTTTTTGTTAAAATATATAAATGTTCAATATGTGCTCCTCTGGTGATACGGCACACATCAACACGAAAGTCTAGCTCTTGCCAAACTCGTTCTAACATGTCATTTTCGATAGAATTGATCGCATCGATTATCCGATCCTTTAGCTCAGCGATATCGTGCGGCATCGGTAGTATAAACACATCTTTCACGTAACCTCAGAGAAAGAAATGGCATGGCGTGAGGTCTGGTGATCTTGGTGGCCACAGCATAATGTGTCGGTCTTCTTCAGACGTACGTCCTATCCAACGCCGAGGTAATGTTGTGTTACCTCGATGGCAGGACAACCATCTTGCTGGAAAATGAAGTCGTTGAGTAGCTGAGGCGTAAGCCATAATTGTAACATATCCGGGTATATCGTGCCGGTTACTGTCGTTTCCATAAAAAGAACGCCCATACACTGCCTCACGAGAGATCGCACAAAAAAATGTTTACTTTCGGAGAATTTCGAATGCGTTCCGCATAAGCGTGTGGGATTTTAGTTCCCCAAACTCGCACGTTATGACGGTTTACTTTGCCGCTAATATGGAAAGTAGCTTCATCGCTGAAAATTATCTTGTTTACAAAACCTTCATCTAACAACATCTTTTCCTGTAACTGTAAACAAAAATCGAGCCTACGTGTTTTATCTCCATCAGAAAGACGCTGGATTGACTGAAGACGGTACGGTTTGCATAATAAACGTTTACAGAGAACTCTCCACACTGTCGTTTTCGGAATTCCTAATTCTCTGCCTGCAGCCGCAGTCGATTTTGATGGGCTGCGAATGAAACTTGCACGCACACGTTCGACATTGACTTCTGAGGTTGACGGACGACCGGTTGATTTTCGCTTTGCACAAGCGACCGATTTCACTGAATTGTTTTTACCGTGCGCGAATTGAATTGTCACTTGGTGGCTCCTTATGAAATTTCAATCGAAACGCACGTTGTACAGAAATTACTGACTTTGACGAGTGAAATTCTAACACACTAAACGACTTCTCGCTTCCCGTGGCAGCCATTTACTCTACTATCGATGCCTAGCGAACAAATGATTTACTAACTGCCTATTATATTGGGGGAAAAACTATTTGAAGTACTCTTTCGTACAGTACTTGTTTTATTCTTATGACTGAAATAGTTTTTTGTTAATGAATTTTCGAAACTCCGAAGAACATTATGAAACGCCCTGTATAATAATATAATATTAACAATTTTTTTAAGGTGAGAAACAAAAAATTGCCAATTTTTATTTTTTATTTTGAAACAGGAACATTCTCACCTGATTCTTATTGGATATTAAAAATAGATCGATTTTTTGCCGATTGGTTAAAAAATTAGTGTTTTTTTTTTTTGGGGGGGGGGGGAATTCCGAAAAAAGATTTCCGCTGTTATACCCATCTCTTTAAAAATATTTTTTTTTTATTTTAAATTATTTATCAGAGCTAAATTTATATATATAGTACTAGCATATTAAGTGTAGTTACAAAGAGATATTTATTCGTCAGGCGAATCCAGCAGGCGGTAAATGAAATGGGTTTAATTTACTTTAACATACTTTGTTATTTGTGTTTGTTTATGTCTGATTGCTTTTTGTTTAAAATTTTATCAGTACATAAAAGTTAGAATTGAATTTCTGTTCGTTCGAATGTTTAATGTATGTTAATAATACAAGTCTTCGGGTTTTATCGGCACTTTAATCTATTTATCGGTGAGTGACACTTTGTTTCTCTATGTGTGTATTTGTCCTTTTCCCCGACATTCAAATACACATCCTGTATTATTCAATAGCTCTTTTTTCATTTTATTTTTATTTTTATCTGTTGTTATTTTTATTTAAGATATTACTATATTATCAGAATTTCTCTTTCCTGTATCGTTTGGTTGTTATGTAAAAACACTTCACTAAATTACATTATGCAGTCTGATAGTGTTAGCCGTCTTTTACATACCTAATGTAATGTTGTTTATATATTATACAATCGAGTGAACCGTTCTAGAAAACTAATACAAGTATACTGTGCTTATTAATAAATTCCAATTTGAAGCGTGTAATAAGCTTGGGAGGGAGAAGTAGCTGAAATTTATTTTAACCCTTCCATAAGAAATATATGAAGTAGCATAATATTTTAATTCGTGTCAAACTTAGTGGTATGCTACGTTTTTTTTTCATTATGTAAAAAAATGTGTTTATAAGATAATTTGGAACTCTTTGGATTAAAATTGTTTTAACTGGACGGCCCGTGTTTGTGTAACTCGATTTTCCAAATTAATGGAGAAGAATACGTGAGTTCGATTAAAAAAAATAATAAATTCGATTAATCGATATTATTTAAACCTTTATATTTTGTAAGGACTGTACCGGATTAAGCGCACATTAAATATAAAATCTATTTAGCGAGAGTTCTTCAGAAGAAGTATCGAAGGGTTCGGGGATGAGTAACAGCCCTCTGCGGTGCTGCCGTTCGCATATTCTTGAACGAGTAAGCGATAGCGATGAGGAGCGGGGACTTTCGCACCCCTGAGCGATAAAGACCGAGTCCCGGCAGAAATGCTCCGCTCGGGATGTCCCCGTTAGAGGCGTTGGCATAAAGAGCGAGTCCCGGCTACCGGAGTGGGGATCCAGGGACGGTATAGCCGGGCCTGATGGATCCTATTCTGGGAGTTTGAGGCGGGCGCAAAGTAAGATCCGACCTGCGGGCCGAGATGTGGAGACCCGTTAAAGTAAAGGACATTCCTCTGGGCTGTGTAATCCGGATCCGGCCCGGGAGAGAAGGTAAAAAAAAAATATCAAATTTATTAAAAATCTTTTACTATACCTCATTGATTGAATATATAAAAAATCTTTAATGCTTTTACAGTTAGAATATATTTTAATTTGGCAGGTAGATGACGTAGCAAAGAAAATTAAATTTGTGGAAAATATTTTACTTCCGATTAGAAACATAAATTTTATAGTAAAATCATTAATAAGTTTTAAAAAATAGGATCAAATTAATGATATATTTGTATATGTTACCGTTAAAGAACGGTATCTCCGCTCTTAATATCGATATTCTCCGGTGAATGTCGAAAATATCAAAACTATAAAAGTGAAAAACCGAAATATTTACTAATTCGGACCTTCGCCTCTCTATATGTCGACATAAACAGATAAAGCTCTGGTGAGGTTCGAAACGATAACTAGAAATTTTTAATAAATCTCCCGATACTGTTCTTAAAAGTAAATAAATTACGACAAACCCTCGTAAAAAAAAGTAAGCTTAAATTTAAGCCAAACATAACTTAAACTGAAGAACGTCATCTAATTAAAGTTAAATATACAAATTATATATACTGTTCTCTAACGTATTAAAAGATAACATCTCACTACGAATTAATGTCTGCCACATTTGTTCGATCGCCGCTTCATAAACTGAAGGTCTATCGTAGTCTTTGAGGTGGTTATTTGCGATAATTTTTTTTGATGTTCTCGCTACATAAGTTTGAAGCTTTTACGTGGGATATGGAAAATTAATTTTTTTGCGTTTGTAAAATGTCATGGCTGATCGGGATTCGAACCCGGGACTTCCGGATAAAAGGCCGAGATCCTACCACTACGCTAAGGAAATCAGCTAAATCGTAAATTGTCTCCAAATAGTAGTAGCTGATTTGAATTCATGGAACCAACAAAATTCTGATTTACGATTGATAGAGCCATTTTTATGCTTGGGAAGAAAAATTAGGTAGCAATAATTATCAAAAGCGAAACTTACAATCGATTTTGAAAGTTCATCGATACTTGATGATAATATCTGCGAGCTCATTCCAAGAAAATAAAATTAAAAATCAGTCCAGTCCGACCAGTAGAACGTCTGGACGGGCTGAAAGTAGATTTTGAGCATGCATTTTTTCTGAGATTGGAAAGGAAAAGAAAAGTAAAGGGATTGTTTCAACGGTGTTTAACTGAACAACACTGTGTAGCACATAGGGAAGATTTAGAATTATTTGATGAACGGAAAAATGCATCTCTTATGCTGGATAAAAAAAATTGATTAGAGCTTTGTATATAATGTTTCAAAGAGCTGGTATCATAAAGAAAATTTTTGAAGAATTAGTACAATTTTCAGAGCATGATGTTTTACGATTTAAACGATTAAATGAAGTTAGATGGTTATCTAGGTATTTCGTGATTGGGGCTTTAGTAAAAAATTACTATACGTTGAGTATTGTAAAAGTCAGACAACAGAATGCAGTGACCCCATTTGTAAATATTACGGAAATCTTTTACTTATATTTGTTCCTAAAGATGCATTAAACGAGCTTATCATCCCTATGTAAATATCTACAAAAAATTGATGTGGACACCACATGACTTCTTTGTACGCCTATTAAATTACCATTTTTCTTTTTTTTTTGTCTTCAGTCATTTGACTGGTTTGATGCAGCTCTCCAAGATTCCCTATCTAGTGCTAGCCGTTTCATTTCAGTATACCTTCTACATCCTACATCCCTAACAATTGTTTTACATATTCCAAACGTGGCCTGCCTACACAATTTTTTCCTTCCACCTGTCCTTCCAATATTAAAGCGACTATTCCAGGATGCCTTAGTATGTGGCCTATAAGTCTGTCTCTTCTTTTAACTATATTTTTCCAAATACTTCTTCCTTCATCTATTTGCCGCAATACCTCTTCATTTGTCACTTCATCCACCCATCTGATTTTTAACATTCTCCTATAGCACCGCATTTCAAAAGTTTCTAATCTTTTCTTCTCAGATACTCCGATCGTCCAAGTTTCACCACCATATTAAGCGACACTCCAAACATATAGTTTCAAAAATCTTTTCCTGACGTTTAAATTAATTTTTGATGTAAACAAATTATACTTCTGACTGAAGGCTCGTTTCGCTTGTGCTATTCGGCATTTTATATCGCTCCTGCTTCGTCCATCTTTAGTAATTCTACTTTCCAAATAACAAAATTCTTCTACCTCCATAATCTTTTCTCCTCCTATTTTCACATTCAGTGGTTCATCTTTGTTATTTCTACTACATTCCATTACTTTTGTTTTGTTCTTGTTTATTTTCACGCGATAGTTCTTGCGTAGGACTTCATCTATGCCGTTCATTGTTTCTTCTAAATCCTTTTTACTCTCGGCTAGAATTACTGTATCATCAGTAAATCAGAATATGTTACAGCAGTCCTATATACAAACCCGCCGGGTTGGTCTAGTGGTGAACGCGTCTTCCCAAATCAGTTGATTTCGAAATCGAGAGTTACAGCGTTCAACTCCTAGTAAAGTCAGTTATTTTTACACGTATTTGAATACTAGATCGTGGATACCGGTGTTCTTTGTTGGCTGGGTTTCAATTAACCACACATCTCAGGAACGGTCGAACTGAGAATGTACAAGACTACACTTCATTTACACTCATACATATCATCCTCATTCATCCTCTGAAGTATTATCTAAACGGTAGTTACCGGAGGCTAAACAGGAATAAGAAAAAGCCCTAAATACAAAATTTCACCCTCCAGCTCGTTTTTGAGTTATGCGAGATACATACGTACGTACGGATAGATGTCACAACGTAACTAGTCCAAATGGATTCAGAGATGGTCAAAATGGAGATTTCCGTTAAAATCTGAAAACCGAAAGTTAGTCTGGATATATGGTGGGTTGTCGTAAATTTCCTATTCAGATATTCTCAGTAAATTACGTGTCGGACCCGCAACATGTGGATGTGCATCATCGTATAGCAGGACGATACCGTCAGTCAGCCGATCACGATGCCGATTTTTAATAGCGTGCCGTAACTTATGTAGAATTTCGCAGTACGCTTCTGCAATTATAGTCGTTTCACATGGCATAAAATCGGTCAACAACATGCTAAACCGATCCCAGAAGATTGTAGCCATCAGTTCGTATTTAAATGGCTGTGGCTTGACCTTTGTCGGTCTGGTTGGTGATTGAGGATGACGCCATTCACTTGACTGCCGTTTTCTCTCTGGCGTGTAATATGAAATAAAATACGTTTCATCACCGGTAACAATTGAATTAAGAAACTCATTACTTTTTTCTGTGTAGCGAATTAAAAATTCTACAACAGATCCCATTCGGATTTTTTTAAGACGTTCCGTTAAGACGTGTGACATCCAAAGTTCACAAACCTTTCTGATGCCAAAAATGGTAACCGATAAAGCTCTTGAAACATCTATAATTTTACGCCAATCACTTTCAAATTATTCCTTAAAACTAACTCAACCCAAAATCTCGGTTTAGTTTATTAATGGGTTAATTGGACCATGGGGGTGAAAATGGGAGAGCCTTTTACGAAAAAAAACAACAAAATATCGCTATAACTTTCTTATTAAGTAAGATATCGAATTCGTTTAACGTTTTTACTGTTCTTTGAATAAGGGCCTAAAATTTAAATAAGTATTGTTTTTTATGTAACCAACCATTGGCCCAGGGGGTGGAAAAAAGGGGGGGTTCGAAGACAAAAAAAATCGTACCTCCCTTAATAGGCACAGTATCGAATCGTTTTAAAATGGTCGTTAATTCTCTAAATATTACCTAAAACTTTGGCTGAAACATTTTTTGATATGACCAAACGTTACGGTAAGGAATGACCAAAATATTGCTGGAATTGTAAGATGGGGCTTGTCATATGCTAAACATTTGAAACTTTTTTCACATGCAACCATTGTCGTATTGGTACAATTTGAAGTTTTTCTTAACTTTAACGTGGAAATTATTTTTATCTGCTACTTAGCAACGCTGAAATCTAGTTTCGCCTTCCGGCGTGTCGAAAAGGATTTTTTTTTCACATTAATGCTTAATAGTACGTAATTTTTAAATTAAACACATAATTTGATTAAGGTGGTGAAATCTGACCCGTTCCTCGGAAAATTAAAAATGATTGATATTCAAGACTTACTCTTCATTAAATTGATTAATTTTAATGATAATTTAATGTATTTTCTAGAAGAAATTCCTCTGGTCATCCTGAGAAAAGCTTTTTTTTGTAACTTATGTGTACGGAAGATTATTTAGTCTAAATAAACTATTTGAAGATAATCATTTTATCGATATAGTGTAATGATTTGTATCCTAATGTCATTCTTTTATTTAAAGGATTTTGGGCAAAATTCATTTATTAATTTGTTGTTTTTTTTACATATCATTTCTATTTCTTCTAATTACTGTGATTTATGTAAAATATCTTCCATACTAATATTAATAATTAAGAGTAATATTTTCTATGAAAATAATGAATTATTTTTATTAAAAAGAAAAATCATTTGGCATACATAATAAACATTTTGAATCGGTATATCAATATATAAAATATATATTAGTGTTTTGTGAAGATTTTTTTTTGTTATAATTGTTCGTTCAAGAGTTATGAATATGTATAAAAATATTGACGAAAATACGTATAAAACTGTAAATCTAAAATTCTTTTTATAATTACACTGCCACTTGTGTTAAAAAAAAAAAAAAAAAAAAAAAAAAAAACCGTTGTATTAAAAAGACAGTAGTCAAAACTAACGCTATTATATGTATAGATTCAAGGACAAGTGAAAGTATATAACGAAACAGTATAACAAAACGTCTCGTACGTGTTCAATGTTCAAGATGGGAGCGTGGCGAGGGATGTAGAGGGGTGAGGAATGTAACATTAGTCATCGTGTGTCTTTTTTATTTCTCTCTAGAGACAAATTAATACTAGAATTAACTTAGTATATAGTTTGCAGTCGTTAAAGATAAATCATTTATTTTTAAATTAATATTTATTTTGTGTTTATTTAAAAATATATTTAATTGATTAAATCAAAATTTATATATTTAAAATAAAATAACAAAAGAATTTGAATTATTTCTTTTAGTTTGTGTGTGTGTGTGTGTGTGTGTGTGTGTGTATGTGTTTTTATTTTTTTTTAATACGGTATAGTTTTCATCATTGTATTTCCTTCATTAGTGTGATACCTATTGCAGTGAAACAAATTTTTGTGATAATGTTTTAATTAGTGACAACTAAAATTATATGAATGTATATCAGACAAGATACGATTTTAATAATATAAGTGCAATATACAATATATTTTGATTTGATTTATTTAGAAAAATGTTTATTACGTAAATGTATTTATTAATTTATCGATTCATACGATTTCCTGGAAATTTTTTTTTCTTATTATACTTGATTCGACCGTCATTATCAGCTGCATCCCGTATTTGATATAGTTAGAATACTTTTAACTTATTTTATAACAAGAATATATTATTAATTCGAATCCAAAACCGGAATATTAGCCTGGAGAATTTATATAGAAGCCATTAGTTAAATATGACTAGAAATGGCCGTAATTCGAATTATTAATTTCCTACATCGGAAGGTTTATTATAATCGTTTCGATGGCGATATATAATTTCCTTGATTAAATTTAATGAATTATCGATTTTAATTTTAATATGTTCTATTTCTTTTTTTTTTTTTAGAATCGGTTCAAATCACTAAATTTATTTGATCTTTATTACATCAATTTATCGTTCAGATCGGCTGTTGTTAATATACAATTTGATTTCAATTTTGTTCGGTGTAACCAATTCCAGTATCCTAAATTTTACAAAAATAATAACTTCCATGTTGAAACAAACAAATCTTCTTTAGTAGGATTTTAATTTCTTTTTCCTCTCCTTTTCCTAAAGTTTTCTCTTCTTAATTTTAAATACGAGTTCTAAAAGCTTTTTGTAGATTTGTAAAAAAAACAAATAAAGTGAAAGAAATGTAATATTGGTTAGGATATAAAAAAGTATTTGTAAAAAGTATTTTAGGGGTAAACGTTTAACTTAAACGTGGTCGTTTGTATCGATTAATTTTTATATATTTACTAGCAGACCCGGCAACGCTTCGCTACTGCTATATATATATATATATATAGAGAGAGAGAGAGAGAGAGAGAGTGAGAGAGAAAGAGAGAGTTTAAATGAACACAATTGAAAATTTTATAAAAAAATTAAAAAACTGAACTTCACAAATTTTACCTTTCACTTCTTATTTTCCTTCCCTTTCTTTTCCCTTGCGCCCTTCACCCTCACTACTCTCCCAGTTTCCGTTTTACCTTTTCCCTTTTTCCCCTTTCCCTCGTTTCCCATTTTTCCCGCGCGTAAATAGGTCCATTAGTTTTTTGGTCTTTAGCGGACACACATACGAACATGCCTTTTATATATATATATATATATATATATATATATATATAGCGCCACCTAGCGGGTCCAAACTAATTCAGAAACCTTCGCGGGCATGCGTCCAACCATTCCTTAAAGTTTCATCGCTATCGGATGAACGGTTTAGGAAGGCATAAGAGACATACAGATAGACAAACATTCATTTTTATATATATATATATATATATATATATAGAGGAATAGCGATGCATTGCCGGGTCTGCTAGTATTGCTATATATATATATATATAAAGGAAGAGAGAGGGAGTGAGAGAGTTTAAATGAAAACAATTGAAAATTTTATAAAAAAATTAAAAAACTGAACTTCTCAAATTTTAGCTTTCACTACTTATTTTCCTTCCCTTTCTTTTCCCTTTCGAACTTCTTTCTTTCGCCCTCTCCCTCACTACTCTCCCAGTTTCCTTTTTACCTTTTCCCTTTTTCCCCTTTCCCTCGTTTCCCATTTTTCCCGCGCGTAAATAGGTCCATTAGTTTTTTGGTCTTTAGCGGACACACATACGAACATGCCTTTTATATATAGAATAAAAAAGTCTGTTTGTATATTTGTTTGATTGTTTCGTAAATATCTCGACAACTGCCCCACCTAGCGGGTATAGTTTTTGGAAAAATATTTTCTTTCACATAACTAATATTCATATTCTGAATATGAACCAGATCGATCTATAAATATAATTTTTCTAAATATTTCAACCCTAGCGCCATCTAGCGGGTTCATTTTTTGTTGAGATAATTCTTTCCATGTAAGTAATATGTATTCTGAATATGAGGCAAATCGGACCATAAACACATTTTTTCGAAATATCTCGACGTCAACGCCACCTAGCGGATCAAAACAAATTCAGAAACCTTCACGAGCGTGCGCACAACAACTCAATAAAGTTTCATCGCTATCGGATGAACGGTTTAGGAAGGCATAAGAGAAATACAGACAGACAAACATTCATTTTTATTTATATAGATAACGTTAAAGGATTAACATTACAGATTGATTTAATTAATTTATAAATTATAAATTAATTTTGTTTTGCTTTTATTATCCCACTGTTACTGTCAAGTGATAAAGTGTTTTTCAATCAGATTTTCTTATTTCTTCATGTTTAGAAGTGACTTGAAAAAAGTTATAAAGTTTCTATTTAAAGATGTACTCGTGTGTGTGTGTATATATAAAACAGTTAAACTTATGATTTTTTTTTTTTGTGAGATTACGGGCATCAACTACTATCGTCAATTAACCCTCATGGAAATTTGTAGCGTATGATAAATGCTATATCTGACCGGGATTCAAATCTGGGACCTCTTGAAGATTGATCTATACTTTTTTTAAGATTAAAATCGGATTTGAAATTGGGAAGATATTAAAAGTAAGTTATATCTATATTGCATTTCTTTGTTTAGCGTAAGAAATACTATTGAAAATATAATTAGGTTACTTAATTTTAAAAAAATTTTCTTTAACTTACCTAACCTTAAAATTCGATAAATTTTTGTAACCAAAGTTTTTAATCTATTGAGTAAATTTTTTTCTATATGAATTTATTTATATGAACAATAATGAATTTGTTGTTTAAATAGTCGAAATTAATGATATTATTAAAAATACATTTTACAGAACCGTACGATATTGTTGTTCATTGGTATAAAATAGAGTTCGTGTGATTTTTTAATTTTTTTTAGCGATTTAAAATTTGTAAAACGTTATTTTCTTAAATAAATTCTTCAGTCGCTTTCTTTAATGAATAAAATAATTACAGTTGTAATAATAGATAAAAATAACTTTCATATTCGTTCATAATGAAGAGATTAAAAAAATGTTAACCTAACATTAAATATTATTTTGTAATACTAAGGTACTCTAATTTATTTATTTTTTTTTCTTTTAATAGCTTATAGATTATTTTCAACATATAATGAAATAATTATATCGTCTGTAGTTATTTTTTTGTGTAAATAACACTTACATGTAACTGATTTATGAAAATGCAAACATTAACCTACCGGGTTGGTCTATTAGTTAAACTCGTTATCCTTGTTGACACAATGGTTATTATTAATGTTGAACTGACCAGACTGCAAATAAATTACAAGTTCATCATCATCAAAATTATAAGTTGTTTTCATTTTATTTTTTTTTTGTCTTCATTCAATTGACTGGTTTGATGCAGCTCTCCAAGATTCCCAATGTAGTACCACTCATTTCATTTCGGTATACCCCTGTACATTCTACATCCCTAACAATTTTTTTTAATGTATTCTAAACTTTGCCTGCTTACACAATTTTTCCCTTCTATCTGTCCCTCCAAAATTAAAGCGACTATTCCAGGATGCCTTAATATGTAGCCTATAAGTCTGTTTATAGTTAAAATTAAACTATATTTTTCCAAATGCTTCTTTTTTCATCAATTTGCCTCAACATCTCTTCATTTGTCTTTTTATTCACCCATCTGATTTTTAACATTCTTCTATAGCATTTCAAAAGCTTCTAATCTTTTCTTCTCGGGTACTCTGATCGTCCAAGTTTCACTTCCATATAAAGCGACACACCAAACATATACTTTCAAAAATAATTTCCTGATGTTTAAATTAATTTTTGATGTAAGAAAATTACATTTCTGACTGAAAGCTCGTTTTGCCTGTGCTATTCAGCATTTTATTTCACTTCTGCTTCGTCTATCTTTAGTAATTCTACTTTTCAAATAACAAAATTCTTCTACTTCATAATCTTTTCTCTACCTATTTTTATATTCAGTGGTCCATCTTTGTTATTTCTAATACATTTCATTACTTTTGTTTTGTTCTTGTTTATTTTCACGCGATAGTTCTCGCGTAGGACTTCATCTATGCCGTTCATTGTTTCTTCTAAATCCTTTTTACTCTCAGCTAGAATTACTATATCATCAGCAAATCGTAGCATCTTCATCTTTTCACCTTGTACTGTTACTCCAGATCTAAACTGTTCTTTAACATCATTAATTAGTAGTTTTATGTAAAGATTTTTTTTTTTTAACTAATAAAAAAATATACAGAATGCAAAAGCTGTGTAATTAGTATTGTATGACATGACCGCGTACTCGGGAAAGCCACGCAATATATTTTATTTTATCGGATTTTTAAAAATATAAATGTATAAAAAAATTAATTATAATTAATAGAATTTCATTTATTTTTTTATTTTAAAAATAGGCTGTATTTTATTCATTTTAACGTATGTCTATTAAAAAAAACTTTTGAGTTGTTTTAATTTTTTTTTTTTTTGTTTTATTAAAAAGAAAAAATTGACTCGTGATTGAGCTAAATTTAGTAGTAATAGTCCATGAATTTATTAAGAAATTTACGAATTAATTAAAAACAAATAAAACATTAAATATAATATTTGTAGTTCTCGATACATTTTTATTTCTCCATTGACGTTGTGTATTAATAATTCACATATTAGTTTTACTAACATTATTATTATTAATTATTTTATTGATAACTGAAAATGGTAATCAAAACATGAAATTCTAATAACTTGGAAAATACGTTTTACAAAAGTATTGTTTATCATACGACCCAAGATGTCGATAATTTATAAAATAAAACTCGAGAATCAACACAAAATATCCGTAGGGAATCATTGAATAATGCAGTATCATCCCACACATCCTGTCAAACAACAGAAGGAGGTCATTCCCAATATTTATTAAAATGAAATGTAAGTAAATAAGAAAACTTTATATTTAATACGTAAATCCTTTTAAATAAATTTTTTTCGATATTGTCAACTTTATTAAATTTTTATAATATTATTTATTTGCGACAGTTTTTCCTTAAATTATCAATATAATATTTTTCAAAAACCAAATTTTATCCTGCCGCTATTTTGGGTACATCGTACCAAATTTTTATTAATATTATTTCCCTTATCTTAAAGAAACCTTTAAAATCTTACAAAGAGTGATACAATTTAAAAAATTTGAGTTACAACCTCTGAGACACCCTCCTGAAGCCTTCCGGTCATACGAATTCGGATAGTAGTGCCTGGGTGATCGTGCAGGGACTAAAAATACAATATGGCTTAGATCCGGCCCCTGCATGATAAGAGGGAAGGTTTTTTAAAGTGTGAGAGCCCCGCACTGCCGTCAGTGCGGGCCTGACGTCGGCTGGCAGAGCTTTTTCCTCCCCCTACGGAAAGAAAAACAAAAAACAACCTAAAACGCGTTTTCGACAAATTTTTTTAATTTCTATCCCAGGTTAATCAAAACTAAAAATTCATGGATCTATTTTTTTTATGCGCGCGCGCGTTCACTCGAATTATAATTACAAAGGAGTGTTTAAAAACTGAATAAAATATTTATAAAATTAAACAATGTATTACATACATCATTGTTAATTTAATCTCATAGCAACATACGTTAAATCTTATTAAAATCATTCTGCGTAAGACAACCGTAACAGTAAGATTAAAGAAGAAAGGTGATATAAGAAAAGTAATAATAAAATACGATAAAACATATTAATCGACTAAATTATGTTAAACTATCTTATATATTTACTTCTCATTTTATTATACAACTTCGTTTCCTTCGCTGTTGGTGTTATTATTTACGCAGTATTCAGCGCCCCACTACTAAAATACGTAGTGGGTGCGTTGATCTTGAAGAATTTAATTATAATTTTATCAAGATTTAGAAATTAAAATTTTTATAAACATCAAAATTCAAAGTTAACAAAATTACTAAATTTGAAGAGTAAATTTTACAAGAAGCAAAATCAAAATTCAACGTATATCGAATACGTAAAACAAAATTTCTGTATGACAAAATTTTAATGCGACAAAATTTCTATATGTAAATGGATATAAATTGTGTACAAAATTATTATTTTATTAATGTATAATTATTTTATTTTAATAAAAATTATTTGTAAAAAAAATTGTTTTGAAATTTTATTTAAAAAACAAAATACAAATATTATGCGCGCGCGCGTGTGTATGTGAGTACATAATTTTTTTTTTCAGACTGATATATATTTAATTTAAAAATATTTAAAAAATCTGATATAAAATAGGCATACATAACTTCCTTGTACGCCTATTAAATTACATATACACTTTTTTTTTGAAAAGAATAGTGAAAAGTACATAAAATTTTATTTCATTAATAATTTCTGATATTTTTTAATTTTTTTTATTACTAAATTAATATTTATCGTAAATTTTTTTTTACAATCTGAGGTTAATAATAATTATAAATAAATCAATATATTTAAATAAAAAAAGACAAATTCTCGCCGATGTTTCTTCCCCTTATAAGATCAAAATAATTCGATAATTAAAATTTTATTTTGTTCTAACTCTGGAACCGATGAAAAAAGTACCACTTATTATATATCGTTGAAAAGCTATCAATGAGGGCTTATTACTGCAGTAATAAATTTAAAAGTTTTGGATTTTGAGTTTTTTTTTTGACACTTTTGGTTCAGTCGAATGCAATAAAAATGGGAGGTGTTTAACTAGATGTTACAACAGTCCTAAATCCAAAATTTCAACACCCTACTGCTAATCGTTTTTGAGTTATGCGAGTTACGTACGAACAGATGTCACGCTGAAAGTAGTCAAACTTGATTCAGGGATGGTCAAAATAAATATTTCCATTGAAATCTGAAAACCGCGATTACAATATATATAAAAATCATCTACGATATTTATCGATTCAGTTATTGATATTTAATTGATTAATACATTTTAATTGTTTTTTGTTTACATTATTGAACATTTTCTTTCATTTAATATCTTTTTCTTTTTCCGTAATTACCTTTATAATAATACTTTAGAGGATGATGTATGAATGTAAATGAAGTGTACTGTCTCAGTTCGATCGTTCTTGAGATGTGTGGTTACTTGAAACCCAACAACCAAAAACACCGATATCCATGATCTAGTATTCAAATAAGTGTTAAAAATAACTAATTTTACTAGGACTTGAACGCTGGAACTCTCGACTTCCAAATCAGCTGATTTGGGAAGACGCGTTCACCACTAGACCAAACCGTTGGGTTCCTTTATTATCTAGTTAAAATACATTTGAATATGATTTGTTTTCTGTAAACTTAATTCGTACCATTTTAATTTATGTATTTTTATGTATTTATTACCAAAGAGTTATTTTACCAAAAATTAAATCGTATTTCTAACACCAATCTTTTGTCTTTTACTCTTAGCTTTAACTACTAAAAATAAATTAAAAAATTTTTATTCAGGTCAGATTTCACATAACTAAATTTACCCATTACTTTGTGTCCTGAGAATTACGATCTGGTTTAATTTAACCGAAGGTGCAGAAATCGGGACGAAATCTTTCGGCAACCAACAGTCGCTAACGATGCATTTCCAAACCTGTGAGTATCGAATTTTTATTTTTATTTTTACTATTAAAACATGATTTTTTTCTTTTTTGGTTAGTCTACTGGAACAAACATTCAGATATTACTTCAAAGGATGATATGTACGATTGTAAATGAACTGTAGTCTTGTACAGTCTCAGGTCGACCGTTCCTATAATGTATGGTTAATTGAAAACCCAACCACCAAAGAACACCCGTATCCACGATTTAGTATTCAAATCCATATAAAAGTAATTGTCTTTACTAAGACTTGAATACTGGAACTTTCAACTTCCAAATCAGATGATTTGGGAAGACGCGTTCACCACTAGACCAACCCGGTGGGTTATTAAAACATGACCTGAAAATTTCTTACATTCTTTGTAAATCATTCTGTTATTAAATAGCTATTATTTGAGCGAGTAACGTTTCATATGTGGAAAAAAAATTGGTTGTTAATATCACTTGAATTTTGTAAAAAAAATTGTTACAAGCATATAATACTTGTTTTTTTTTTGTCTTCAGTCATTTGACTGGTTTGATGCAGCTCTCAAAGATTCCCTATCTAGTGCTAGTCGTTTCATTTCAGTATACCTTCTACATCCTACATCCCCAACAATTTGTTTTCCATATTCCAAACGTGGCCTGCCTACATATTTTTTCCATTTTCCCTGTCCTTCCAATATTAAAGCGACTATTCCAGGATGCCTTAGTATGTGGCCTATAAGTCTATCTCTTCTTTTAACTATATTTTTCCAAATGCTTCTTCCTTCATCTATTTGCCGCAATACCTCTTCATTTGTCACTTTATCCACCCGTCTGATTTTTAACATTCTCCTATAGCACCGCATTTCAAAAGCTTCTAATCTTTTCTTCTCAGATACTCCGATTGTCTAAGTTTCACTTCCATATAAAGCGACACTGCAAACATACACTTTCAAAAATCTTTTCCTGACATTTAAATTAATTTTTGATGTAAAAAAATTATATTTTTTACTGAAGGCTCGTTTAGCTTGTGCTATTCGGCATTTTATATCGCTCCTGCTTCGTCCATCTTTAGTAATTCTACTTCCCAAATAACAAAATTCTTCTACCTCCATAATCTTTTCTCCTCCTATTCTCACATTCAGTGGTCCATCTTTGTTATTTCTACTACATTTCATTACTTTTGTTTTGTTCTTGTTTATTTTCACGCGATAGTACTCGCGTAGGACTTCATCTATGCCGTTCATTGTTTCTTCTAAATCCTTTTTACTCTCGGCTAGAATTACTATATCATCAGCTAATCGTAGCATCTTTATCTTTTCACCTTGTACTGTTACTCCGAATCTAAATTGTTCTTTAACATCATTAACTGCTAGTTCCATGTAAAGATTAAAAAGTAACGGAGATAGGGGACATCTTTGTCGGACTCCCTTTCTTATTACGGCTTCTTTCTTATGTTCTTCGATTATTACTGTTGCTGTTTGGTTCTGTACATGTTAGCAATTGTTCATCTATCTCTGTATTTCAACCCTAATTTTTTTAAAATGCTCAACATTTTATTCCAGTCTACGTTATCGAATACCTTTTCTGGGTTTATAAACGCCAAGTATGTCGGTTTGTGTTTCTTTAATCTTCCTTCTACTATTAATCTGAGGCCTAAAATTGCTTCCCTTGTCCCTATACTTTTCCTGAAACCAAATTGGTCTTTTCCTAACTCTTCCTCCACTCTCTCTATAATACTTGTATACTTGTAATATTTTATTCGCGTCTTTTCTACGGGCAAACATTTTAGTAAGATTGAGCAATAGATAAATGTTAAAATTAACAAAACGACCGCAAAAAAAATTATTTTTATAAAAGTTTATAATTTTATAAAAGGAATTTTAAAGTTTCAAACTAATCAGAAAATAAATAAATCGATTAGTATAGATAATATGAAAGAAACTATAACGGTTTCATATAATAAATTTTTTTTTTTTTTGTTTTTTTTGTAATGTAATTAACTGAAACATCAAAAGTATAAGATTCAGTTAAACTTTTACATTTAAAATGATTTTATAGTTGATGATAAGTGATACAACTCAAAAAAAGATAATAAATAAATGGAAAAAAAGAGTTATCAATTAAAGGTCTACTGAAAAGTTCCCGAACATTCTTATTCTTATTTATTATTATTATTATTGCTGTTTATAATACAGAATATTTCTAAATTAGTTATACAAATGTAGCGTTTAATACTTTCAAACTTGTTAGATACATCACTCAAAACTTCCACAAGTTTCATCCCCGCCTAACTCCATTAGTTCCCGAAGTTCCCACTAGGTGGCACACGCGATATATACAAGAATGGGAGGAGGGTCGGAGCTATCCGATGATGGCATCGGGCACCCTCAAGCTTTGAGTTGGACGCGGGGCGAACAAGGGATGTGCGCAACGAACATCTGAAGCTGGTTAGCGTAGGAACGGGGGGCGCAGCTCCCCAGCAGAGGGGAACTTGGCTGTCCAGAAGGGAGGTCAACGTCCCTGAATGAAACTAGGAGGACCTCGATGGTACGCCCGTAGGACTAGGAAAGACAGTGGGGCAGTCGACTGACACGAACCCACCGGGTTGGTCTATTGGTGAACGCGTCTTTCTAAATCAGCTGATTTGGAAGTCGAGAGTTCCAGCGTTCAAGTCCTAGTAAAGTCAGTTATTTTTAACACTTATTTGAATACTAAATCGTGGATACCGGTGTTCTTTGGTGGTTGGATTTCAATTAACCACACATCTCAGAAACGGTCGAACTGAGATTGTACAAGACTACACTTCATTTACACTCATGAATATTACCCTCTGAAGTTTTATCTGAAAAGTAATTACCGGAGGCTAAACAGGAAAAAGAAAAAAGAAAAAGTCGACTGACACGACACTCTGACAGCGCTGTGCGTACCTTAATGGTGGAGGCCACTGCTGTTGGGAGTGGTTAACAAAGTAAAAAGGAAAAAAAAGGTGGCATGCGCGAATGGGTAAATCAAGTCATCATGCAGTTGTATAACGGTGCAGAGCGTGCTCAGTATTGTTGTAATAGAATAACTATAGATAACTGAATAGAATATTTTTATTTTGAATAGTATTTATAAATTCCCGTAAGAAAGTTACGGTGTTCTATTCCGTAGTCTGAACAAAATGTGTCACTGAGTATACCTTACAGATTTAGAATAGTTGATTGTGTACATGAGCGGGAAATAGATTTCTTTGTGCAATTTATTTCAATACCTCTAAAATCACTTCGGGGCCTCACAGCTTATATGGAACTATGCCCCTAACCCGCTTGTTGTTCTTTTTCTTTTTCTACCACAGGTAAAACGCGTGCTTAAATCCTATTTCCAGTCCCTTCAGATGTTCTATTGATCGGATCGGGCTGATTTTTTGGTTTTATTCTGCTCGAAATCCCCCAGCAGATATCTTCATAAAATATCCATACACTTTCAAAATGATTTTTCTATGAGTAATAACCTTGATAATTTCTTCAATTAAGGAATAAATTACGACTTTTCAGAAAGGACTCAATTTTGGGGTATGCTGATGCTTGATGACATATCTGTGGATTATTCCGAGCAGAATAAAAAAAATTCAGCCCGATATATAGTTAGTCCGGGTATTCACCCGGACTAACTGGAAATAGGATTTCTGCCCAATTTTTGTAATATATATATATATATATATATAAGATTGGTTTAATATTATTTATTTTTTGTAGTTACGATTCATATATATTATACATTAATTTTTTACAACCGTTTATGGTTTTGTACTATATTTTCCATTGTGACGTCCTCATTACATCTACGTTATTACTTCGTTGTACGAAATAAAGGAATTAATTACATAGAAGATGTAATGAGAACGTCAGCATGGAAAAAAATTGTAGAAAACCATAAACGGATGTAAAAAATCAATATATAATATAATTATAATATATATAATATAATTTTTCGCGATCACATTACTTCGTTCACTTCGTAGAAGGAAGTATTGTGATCGGGAAAAACTTCGATATCAGATTTCAACGGAAATATCCATTTTGAGCATCCCTGAATCCATTTTGACTAGTTTCGGCATTACGTCTGTACGTACGTATGTATCTCGCATAACTAAAAAACGTAGGATAATGAAATTTTGGATTTAGAACTGTTATAACACCAAGTTGTCCACCTTCAAATTTGATTGCAATCGACTGAACCAAAAGTATTCAAACACGTTTTTCTTAACTGCAGTAATAAGCCCTCATTGAGAGCTTTTCAACGATATCTGTAAGCGGTAGTTATTTTCATCGGTTCCAGAGTTATGGCCAAATTGAATTGTAATTAATGAAATATCTGACCTTACAAGGGAAGCCACATCGGTTCGAATGAGACTTTATCTCTTTTTTTATAACTTTTTTTTAATTTAAATGTATTGATTTATTAATAATTATTAATCTCAGCTTGTAAAAAAAATTAATAATTCAATAATAACAATAAAAAAAAATGTATGAAAAAATATCAAAAGTTATTAATAAAAATAAGATTTTATAGTTTTCATTTTAAGAAAAATGTGTGTATGTAATTTAATAGGCGTACAAGGAGGTCATGTGTCCACATCGGATTTTTTACTTACAATGTAACGCATGCGTACATTACAATAAATGAAGGTATTTTAATATACTTTTATTTATTGTTTATCTATATAAATAAAAATGTAAAGATTCAAAATCTTAAATCTCCGAAAGTTCTTCACCGATTGCTTTGAAATTTTGACAGAACGTTGGATTCGATAGGCGCGTATTTTTATATATGTAAGATGTCACAGCTGTGACAGGTAAAAACATGCTTTTTTAGAAAAACAGCGCTATCTGTTGGACATAAACGCAACACACGCTATACTAAATATTTTTCGATTCCATTTCAGAGTTTCCAATATGTGTATCCGCTATAGACTAAAAAACCTCTGGACCGATTAACGCACGGGGAAAAAGGGAAAAATCGATAAAAGTAAAAGGGAAAAATGTAAAAAGGGAAAAAGGGGAAAATTGAAAAAAAAGGAAATGGAAAGGTGAAAGGAGAAAAAATAAAACTGAAAAGAGGGTAAAGAAAATAGAAACGGGGGAAGGAAATGAGGAAAAAGGGGGAAATGGGTGAAAGGGAAAGGGAATAAGGTAAATGTGAAAATGATAAAAGGGTAAATGGGGGGAAAGGAACAGGGGGAAAGGGGGAAAAAGGGAGAAAGAGTAAAAGAGAAAGTTTAAATTTTGTGAAGTTCCGTATGTTAATTTTGTTACCTTTTATCAAACTTTTAATTGCGCGTGCACATTAATATCACGTAATGACACATCAATGTCATGTAATTATGTCAGTAATGATGCACGTGTCAATTTTTTTTTTGTCTTCAGTCATTTGACTGGTTTGATGCAGCTCTCTAAGATTCCCTATCTAGTGCTTGTCGTTTCATTTCAGTATACCAGGAAGTTACAATATTCGAGTTGAATTTGAAACTCTTAAGTCCGAATATTTTTTTAACCGACATAATGAAAATTCAGAACTTTTTGAGGCAGAAAATGGGGCTCATTTGAGTGACGTAATGCTTCACCAGTTGGTTAAAAATATTTTCATAAATCATATTATATAATTCCAGTTAGAAAAAAATTAATCATTTAAAAATTCTCTTTGCGTAAATATTTAAAGATTGGATTCTTTCTTTTACAACACTAAGTATTACTAAATATATATATATATATATATATATATATATATATATATATATATAAACTTTTGAACTGACGGTGGTTTTGGAGTCTAGAGGGATATGAAACGCAAACATATATTGAAATTTTCCGGAAGTCAAATCACGGTACCCATTAAAATAGGTAACTTTTTTATTAAATCTACCTAAAAACGAAAAAAAAGTTAAACCCACCAGGTTGGCTAATGATAGATTCATCATCGTAAATCACCTGATTTCTAAGTTCTCAGGTTCAAATCCTAATAAAAGTAATTAATTTTAATTTCAAAAACTTTTCTTTTTTTTTTGTCTTCAGTCATTTGACTGGTTTGATGCAGCTCTCCAAGATTCCCTATCTAGTGCTAGTCGTTTCATTTCAGTATACCCTCTACATCCTACATCCCTAACAATTTGTTTTACATATTCCAAACGTGGCCTGCCTACACAATTTTTCCCTTCTACCTGTCCTTCCAATATTAAAGCGACTATTCCAGGATGCCTTAGTATGTGGCTTATAAGTCTGTCTCTACTTTTAACTATATTTTTCCAAATGCTTCTTTCTTCTTCGATTTGCCGCAATACCTCTTCATTTGTCACTTTATCCACCCATCTGATTTTAACATTCTCCTATAGCACCGCATTTCAAAAGCTTCTAATCTTTTCTTCACAGATACTCCGATCGTCCAAGTTTCACTTCCATATAAAGCGGCACGTATTGACACGTGTATCACTTCACCGCCTTTCGTTCGAATATGAGCCAGAAATGGATTATTCGTCACATGCATTAATTGTCATGGACAATATGGACAAAGAATCCCAACGCTGTCATGCATTTAAATACAAAGGTGAATCGGCCGGTCTTTCCTGCGCATCAGGGAAAGTTTCATTTCCAACATTGAATTCTCCGCCAGAACCATTGAAAACCCTACTGGCTGGAGCCACATCTCAATCGAAATTGTTTTTGCGTAAAATTCTTAAATTTAATTCTCGCTTCCAAATGATAAAAATCGTTCAGAACGAGGAAGGTCGTAATTTTGAATCGACATTTTAAGATTCAGGGTTAAGTTTATCATCAAATCGGTTCTTTGTTCTCAATGCCTGATGGCGTTCCAAATTTTTTCAAATCTATTTCACTGGAAATGAGGAGCAACAAATTAACACACGCTGCTAATACAACCACATCGAACAGATGGAGAAGCGAGAAATAGCGGCAACTTTGGAAACGTTTTTGCGTTGGCAATTGCTTCATCAGGCATTGTAACGACATTGCTTAAGAAGGGCGGACTGCGCATTCATCATTCAAGTTGCCGTTGAACATTCTCATAAATCCAGACGCAATGTGTAACATAAAGAAACATTCAGGCGTGTTGAAGTTTTGAGAAAATGCAAAATTATTATCTGGGATGAACGCAGTATGGCTCACAAGAATTCACTTGAAGCTCTCGATAGAACGCTGAATGATCGATCTCATAGTTCGAGTTGTGATAACTGTACGCGTGATGGCGTTAGGTATTTTAAAAATATTTTTTTTTTTTTACATATTTTTCATCAAACGGTCCAAACAATTTATAATTTATTTGAAAATGTTTTTTAGTTTTGTATTTACAACGTTTGAACAGGACAACGTCTGTCAGATCTGCTAGTATATATATATATATATATATATATATATATATATATATATATATATATCTAGCAACAGCGAATCATTGCCAGGTGTGCTAGTATATATAAACAATTAGATTGTTTTCCGTGCGGTATGTGGAAAAAAATGATTTCATTTTTAATGTTTTACAACTTATTTTTTTTAATAAAAAAATTTGTAGGTTTTTAATCGTTTCAAGCAATATGACATTTTGTTGGTAAGTAGTTTTTTCATGATATATATTTAAAAAAAAATATTCATCCTGAAAAGTAGATTAAGAACAAATTTCATAAATTTAGTCCTTTTAACCCGTCACTATTTTAAGATAAAGCTGAAAACCAGTCAATATGAAACTTTTTAAAAATATATTACATCAATCAAGCATGTGTGTATATATATATATATATATATATATACACATATACATAACTTTAATCAGTTATAGTATGTATTGTACTAATCAAATAATCTTGCTTAGCTCTAGTGTTATACAATATATTTCCTTATGACACAATTACTACTTTTCCAATCGACGTTAAAACTGTAGGATTTCCCAGGTTGACAATTTGACAGTTACATCAGTAATATTTTGTTCTTTAAAAATATTTGACAGCTAGTTTTTTCCTTGTTGGCAATGTCAGATATTAAACTTATTGATAAAAAAAATGTAATTACTGAATTTTTATGTCGATACATCTAAACTATTATATAAAAACGAAGAAGGTTTTTGTTTGTTCGGTATAAAAAGAAAAACATCCCTTTTTTTTACCCTTTTTTTTTGGCTGAGAAGGTTTTATACATGTATTTCAATTAGAAAAAAAAAGATATATATATACAGCTAGTTAGGCCCTTCGGGTGGGTCACCCTGGCGGGCGGTGTCTCCGAATGGGATTATTAGGTATCCAAAATTGATTAACTCTTGCGTAAAAATCTTTTTTTTGGAATGATGAAAGTTGATATAATGAAAGTTAAATTAGAAATTTAACTCTAGCACATTGATACTAACAAATCGGGATTTTCCGCTAGTGATCGGTACATTCCGGTGCCTACTTTTTGCTTATTGTTCATTATTTGATGAAGAAACGCAATCACATAAATAAAAAAATGTGTTATTAACTAGCAGATCCGGCAATGCTTCGCTATTGCTAGATTTGAGTATATATATATATATATATAGATTAAATGAACACAATTGAAAGTTTGCTAAAATATTAACAAAATGAACATAACGGAACTTCACAAAATTTAACCTTTCCCTTTTACCCTTTCTCCCTTTTCCCTTTCACCCCTTTTCTTTTCCCTATTTTTCCTTTTTCCCATTTTCATTTTTACATAACTGCCTTTCCTCCATTTTGGCCTTCTTTACCCTTCCCCTTTTCCATTCTCGCTTTCGTTGTTCATTTTCTCCTTTCCATTTACTTTTTCCCGTTTTCCACTTTTTTATTTTTTCATTTTCCCCTTCTCCCATTTTACCTTTTTCGATGTTTTCCCCTTTTTCGAATTTTCTCTTTCTCTCTTTTTCCCCGCGCGTAAATCGGTCCAGTAGTTTTTTAGTCTATAGCGGACACATATCGGAAACATTGAAATGGAATCGTAAAATATTTAGTATAGCGTGTGTTGCTTTTATGCCCAACAGATAGCGCTGTTTTTTAAAAAAAAAACCATCTTTGGTGTGACATCTTGGGTATATAAATCGTAGGTATATAAAAACACGCGCGTATTCAAACGCAACGTTGTGTCAAAATTTTTAAAGCAGTCGGTGAAGAACTTTCGGAGATTTAACATTTTGAACAAACGAACATTTACATTTTTATTTATATATATATATAGATATTCCGCATATATATCGATATATCGACATATAATAACACAATAAGTATACACCTGACCACCACGAGATATGTACTAACGAGTCGAAATTTTCCGCTATTGATCGGTACATTCTGGTGCTAACCTAAGGGATTACACACACACACACACACACACACACACACACACACACACACACACATACACACACACACACACACACACACACACACACACACACACACACACACACACACACACACACACACACACACACACACACTAATGTTAAGTTTGGTTAAATTACAACCAAACTTATAAAACTTAACTTAATAAATGTAAATCGTTATAAAAATGTTAATATAATGGTTATATAGGGTCATATTAACAGTAACCAAAAAGTGAACCCCAGAGTGGACCCAGAATGGAGCCTAACTACTCTGGTAAGATTATGCGAGCACATCGTGCGAAACTAGACCAATTATCATCAACTGGTATAAAAACGGGGTGCCCCTGGGCCGCTGTTTAAATAGGTGCAATGGGGTGTTCTTATAGTATCTCTACAAACAATCGGCCGATTTTCAAAATTCAGACGGGATATTTGTTAGTTAGTTGAAGGAAAGCTTTTTCATCTATCAGGCACACTCACGATCTAACAGATCTCGGATATTCAAAAATGTTGTTATATCTACGCAATCGAATTTATGATTTTCAAAATTCAAAAGAAGCATTTACTAGTATAGTATAAAAAATTCCTTACGGAACGCCGGAAGGCGGAGGTAGATTTCACCGGTGCGAAGTAAAGGATAAAATATATTTAAGTTAAGAAAAACTTCAAATTTACTCAATACGACAATGGTTACATGTGAAAATAGTTTCATATGTTTAGCATACGACAAACCCCCATCTTCATACAATTCCGGATATATTTTGGGTATTCCTTACCGTAACGGTTGGTCATATCAAAATTTGTTTTTACAAAAGTTTTAGGTAATGTTTAGAGGAGTAACGACCACTTTAAACCGATTCGACACTGTGCCTATTAAGGGTAGATATGATATTTTGACTTCAAAACCTCATTTTATTCACCCTCCTCCCCCCTGGGCCAATGGTAGGTGATGTCAAAAACTTTATTCAGATAATAAGTTTTAGGCCCTTATCCAAAGAATAGTAGGAACTTTAAAAGAATTTGATTTTTTTTTTGTTTTTTAAAAAGCCCCCCTCAAAATTTCCACCTCCATGGTCCGATTTTGCCCATTAAGAAACTCGACCAAGATATTAGGTCGTTATATTTTATGTATCAATTCGAAAGTGGTTGGCGCAAAATTACGGCAGTTATGGTGTACACAAAAAGTGAAATATATAATATATAATATATATATATATATATATATATATATATATATATATATAGTAATCAGATCAAAAATTAATTGATATACTTCGAAAAATCTCGACAGTGCTATACCGAGATCAGCTGTAGAGTTCAATGAGAATAGAGATAGTAGTGTCGGCAACGGATTGAGAATCGAACCCACTGTTATCGAATTCGATGCTTTACAATGACAGGGCAAAGTGGAACGCCGTATGCTGCAAGTAATATTGTGCTGAGTTATGACGGTGCATAAATTACAAAGGACAAATTAATAAGTGGATAAATTACAAAGGTGCATAAATTAAAGTTTAAATACCTCCTATTTCTATAATATGAAAAATATATTTAAAGATTAAAGCTACCTGAATGATTTTATTTTATTAAATACTACAAAACGATGTTTAGTCCTTTATTATAACACCTTG
This sequence comes from Lycorma delicatula, assembly GCF_047948215.1. Lineage (NCBI taxonomy): Eukaryota > Metazoa > Arthropoda > Insecta > Hemiptera > Fulgoridae > Lycorma > Lycorma delicatula. The sequence continues at coordinate 43,949,282 of NC_134467.1, forward strand.
GTTTTTTTTTTGTAGTTACTTTTTATTGTCGTTTTTTAGTTAAATTAATTTTTTATTTTTTGGGAGTTGTGTTTTTTTTTAATTTTTATATTGTTTTTATTATTGATGATTATTCAAAAATGTTTGATCCGCGATGTTTTAAAATATTTTTTTTTTAATTAAGTTATAATCATCCGATGATAAGTATTAATTACAAACTTGTAGAAATGTTACAAACGATTACAACAAATGCATAATTAATTAAAATAAAATAAATTAATTACAATGTAATATTACATTACAATGTAATGTTAATAAATTATAATAATTGAATTGATAAGTAAATATAACGTTGCATTTTTAAATTTATTTAGAAAACAGGCTGAAAGAATATTCAAATTGTTATATTATATATAATATAATCATAAAAATAATTATTATTTTTTTTAAAATCGAATGCAATAAATTTTTTTTAAACGCTGATTAAAAATATAAATTATTATATAGTCGTCTAGGGTTCGCATAGCTTGCCCTTCCCGTCTAGCAACAATTATGTTCATTAACCTTATGCTTATTAGAATAATACCAATAAATAACATTTAAAGCCTGTTCAATTTATTAAAGCTATCTGTGTACTGTTCTTCAGAGCAACAAATTAGTCAGTACCGGATTCGAAACTTTGTTAAATATACGGGTTTCAGAATAGTCGGCCTCCAACTTAAAAATAGTATTTTATGGTTAGTTACCTGTTTTTCATACAGGTAAAAATGTATTTTGTTAGGTTCCTACCTTTACCCGATTAGATGATCGTACTTTGTTTCTCATTTTTACTGCCTAATACAAAATACAGAAAGTATTGCGATAGCTAAAAATGTCGGTTTTCGGATTTCAACGGAAATATCCATTTTGACCATCCCTGAATTCTTTTTGACTAGTTTTGGGGTGACGTCTGTACGTACGTCTTTGCGTACATATGGAACGGAACGCAAGAACGGCGGGAGTCTCAATATTTCTCCCTACAGATCGCAGAGCCTGGACAATGTCCTTCGCTGCTGTATCTTTCTATTATCGGGCGTATTTCATGGGTTATTAAGTGGTGCTTATAAATTTTAAGTTTTATTTATGGACGGATTTGGTTATTTGCGTTCCGTATGGACCAGCGTGAAATTTATTTACTAGGTCTGACCGTGGGAGACTAAGCTTTTAAGCCCTCGTACTCCCTGTGTGATTCCCCTTTCAGTCCATCCGCTGAAGTCCTTTCGGTACCAACACCTTACAGGCTAGCAGGAATACGTCTACCGGGGCCCTAATTATTTGGAGGGAGCAATACGCCCCCTACTCCGGAGGGGGACTGAATTAAATTGTGGTTTCTTCGTGGGACGGTGTGGGGTGTTCTCTAAGTTTTTATAGTTTTAACAAAATTTAATTATGAAAACGGTCACTTTCGCAGCCGGAATTTTGGCACGGTTTCTATTTATAGGTTACGCGATATAGTGGCTCCTAAGCCTGGTTTGTCATTTTTTGACTCCCGTTCCGCCCCTTCACGGTGGTTCGTCTAATACGCCATTAGGACACCTACGTATTTATCTGGCATAATTCAAAAACAATCAGTCGTTTTGGATTTAAGACTGTTGTAACATCTAGTTGTGTACCACCCTTTTTATTGCAATCGATTGACGCAAAAGTGATCCAAAAAAGCCCAAAATCCCAAAAATTTGGATTTTGGACTTTTTATTAACTGTAGTAATAAACGCTCATTAAGAGCTTTTCAACGATGTATCATAAGCGGTACTTATTTTCATTGGTTCCAGAGTTATAGCCAAATACAATTTTATTAATGAAATATTTGGTTCTTACAAGCGGAAGACACATCGGTTCATTTCCGACTTCTTTTCCTATTTTTTAATTTAAATATATTGTTTTATTAATAATTATTAACCTGTGATTGTTAAAAAAAACTTTGCAATAAATAATAATTCAATAACCAAAATAATTCATTAATAAAAATTGGAAGATCATATCTCGCTTTCAAATGAAACAAGTTTAAATGAAGTGCAGAAAAAAAATGTGTATTTGTAATTTAATAGGCGTACAAGGAAGTCACGTGGTGTCCACATCAGATTTTTTTTGTGAAACAGTTTCTGAGCAACTTAATTTTAAGAATGGACTTGTTTACAATATTTACTGCTTTTCTCTCAAGAACGGTAAATTTGATTATTCCAGTGAGAGTCATAATTACCAGCTCTGCAATGTTGGAGAATTTAATAAATATTTATAAATAATTTTAATAAATATGTAGATAGAAATTTATTAAATATACCGGTCATTTTACAAATTCTCCATATTAACATATTTTAAATATTAAAATAACAATTCGACTATGAGCAATAATTACTGAATTTATTATTTAAATCAAGAAATTACTGTTAATTAGTAAGATTAGCGAGCTTACCGAGTACACAGTATATGTAACACAGTATAATACACAGTCCTGTGTAACCCACCAGGTCGGTCTAGTGGTGAACGCATCTTCCCAGATCAGCTGATTTGGAAGTCGAGAGTTCCAGCGTTCAATTCCTAGTAAGGTCAGTAATTTTTACATGGATTTGAATACTGAATCTTGGATATCGGTGTTCTTTGGTGGTTGGGTTTCAATTAACCACACATCTCAGAAAAGGTCGACCTGAGACTGTACAAGACTACACTTCATTTACACTCATACATATCATCCTCATTCATCCTCTGAAGTAATACCTGTAATTCCTGGAGGCTAAAGAGGAAAAAATAAAAAAGTAAAGTGTGCCGGCCTCCATGGCACGAATGATAGCGTCTCGGCCTTTCATCCGGATGTCCCAGGTTCGAATCCCGGTAGGGCATGGATGCATTTATCACACTCTACAAATCATTCATCTCATCCTCTAAAGCGATATTTAACGGTAGTCTCGGAGATTTAAAAAAAAAAAAAACAAAACAAAAAAAGAAGTTAATACCGTGTACGTACTGATGAAATGTTCCTTTTTTCTCTTTGTCGTAGGAGAAGGAAAAAGCTCTACCAGCCACAACGTCTGCCCACGCAAGACGGTAGTGTTGGGCTCTGATTACAAAATCTCTCCCTTATATAGCAGCCCGGTTACCCGCCTTATGGCAGTACTTACGGACTGCTGTACCCTTGCGGTCTTCCACGAATTATTTGGGGAATCCTGGTCGTATCAAAAATAGTGAAAACCCGGAGGGGCCATAGACCGCCTCCTCCCCATACACCCCAACACTCATCTACCAACGTAACATTTAAAACTGTTACCCTTCTTTCGCAATCTTTTTCCTTAATATTTTTCTTACTCATGAGGGATATTGCCTCCCAATATACCTTGCTGAAGACCAGGTTCTCCAATATATTTAGTGCACCTAACTGCCCAACTATCGCCAGACACGTACTTCGCTCAATAGCCTACTTTTTGCATACGAGTTATAAAGTTTAATAAATATATAAAAATGGAAAAATTAATATCGGCTCAGCAGTTCGTTATTTTTAAAAGAATTTTTGTAAAAAGAGAATAAAACACAAGAGTATTCTAATTTGATTTAACCCCATGCCGGTCTTCGTGGCGCGATCGGTAGCGTCTCGGCCTTTCATCCGGAGGTCCCGGGTTCGAATCCCGGTCAAGCATGGCATATTTCACACGCGCTACAAATCATTCATCTCATCCTCTGAAGTAATACTTAACGATTTTCCCCGAGGTTAAACAAGAAAAAAAAAATTTAACTTGGAAAATAGTGTTTGTATATCGATCATAGTTAAAAATAAATTATATTCTCAATGAAAGACGTGTATTCAAATTTACAGTAGTAGTAATAATAATACAATTGAATAAAGTTTGTAAAATTAGAATTTCATTTTGTCGATTACCATTTTCAGTTATCAGTAAACTAATTAATAATAATATCGGTACAAGTATTACAAGAATTATTAATAAAACATTGTCAATGAAGAAATAAAAATTTATCGATAACTGCAACATTGTATTTAATGTTTTAATTGTTTTTAATTAGTTTGTAATGTCTTAATAATTTCGTGTATTTTTACAGTTAAATAATTAAACACAAAAAAAAGATGTGAATTAATTATGGATTCGTAACTCATTAACTGAAATATAAATTAATAATTAATAATAGTATTATGATAATAATAGTAATAATTGAGTGCCTAACCTAACGAGTTTAGCTTGTATCGCTCGCTAAACTCGTCTAACATAGAATATGTAAATTATATATAACTAATTAATAATAAAAATAATACGAGGGCTGTCCAGTAAGTAACTTACGTTTTGAAATAAAAAAAGGAAATTTTATTGTATACATTTGAAAGGGACAATCTTAAACTTTTTTCTACATAGTCGCGATTTAAACTGAGACACTTATCATAACGATGCATAAGCTTTTCAATTCTTTCTCTGTAGAAATCTGCGCCTTAGATTTTTGACACCCATCTTGTACAAAACTTATGGTAATCAACCTTCCCAGATAATACAATTTCATGCAGTAAACTTCGTGAAATGAAACGAGAGTTCCGTAATTTTAATGCGGCGATTTTCATGAATTTTATCGTTGATTTTCATAGTCACTTCATCAGTAACAAGGCTAGTCCTCATAATGAACACTGGTGTGACCATTTTTAAACTGACTGCACCACTGCCTCGCTCCATCTTCACTCATTTTATTCTATCTCCATATACCTCATAAAGTTGCCGATTAATTTCAATTGGTATGAAGTTTTTTTTCAGTAAAAATCTAATCGCTTAAAGCACTTCACAACTCGCAGGATTTTCTATTGAAGCGCACATTTCAATAATTCACAACGAACAAAGTAGAAAATCACAGTCCACACGCTACGACAGCATGATACGTACTGAGTTTTACTAACGGGCAGAATCATGAACGAGTCGTTCCTTCGATTGGATTCTTTATACTGAACGAATGAATCTAGAATCGGTTTGCGGGAGAAACACTTTAATTTTTTTTTTTTTTGTTTAATGTTAGTTAGAAGAATTATAAATTATGAAATAAGATACCGACATACCCTTTTTCTGTTCTGGTCTAAAGTTTTTTTTTTGTTTTCATTCTTTTGACTGGTTTGATGCAGCTCTCTAAGATTCCCTACCTAGTGCCAATTGTTTCAAGTCGGTGTACCCCCTTCATCTTACATTCCTAACAATTACATATTCCGAACGTTGCTTGCCTGCACAATTTTTCCCATCTATCTGTACCTTCAATATCAAAGCGACTATTCCAGAATGCCTTAAGATGTGATCTAAAAATCTATCTCTTCTTTTACCTTTATTTTTCCAAATGTTTCTTTCTTCATTAGTTTGCTGAATCACTTCTTTATTTGTCACTTTATCCACCCGTCTGATTTTTAACATTCTCCTATAGCACCGCATTCCAAAAACTTATAATTTTTGCTTCTCAGGTACTCCGATCGTCCAAGTTTCACTTCCATATAAAGCTACACTCCAAACGTATATTTTCAAAAATGTTTTCAATGTTAACAAGTTTTGTTTAAGAAGGTTTCAGTGATTATCACCCACTAGCAGACCCGGAAATGCTTGGCTATTGCTAGATTACAGTATATATATATATATATATTATTATTATTATTATTATTATTATTATTATTATTATTATTATTATTATTATTATTATTATTATTATTATTATTATTATTATTATTATTATTATTATTATTATTATTATTATTATTATTATTATTATTATTATTATTATTATTATTATTATTATTATTATTATTATTATTATTATTATTATTATTATTATTATTATTATTATTATTATTATTATTATTATTATTATTATTATTATTATTATTATTATTATTATTATTATTATTATTATTATTATTATTATTATTATTATTATTATTATTATTATTATTATTATTATTATTATTATTATTATTATTATTATTATTATTATTATTATTATTATTATTATTATTATTATTATTATTATTATTATTATTATTATTATTATTATTATTATTATTATTATTATTATTATTATTATTATTATTATTATTATTATTATTATTATTATTATTATTATTATTATTATTATTATTATTATTATTATTATTATTATTATTATTATTATTATTATTATTATTATTATTATTATTATTATTATTATTATTATTATTATTATTATTATTATTATTATTATTATTATTATTATTATTATTATTATTATTATTATTATTATTATTATTATTATTATTATTATTATTATTATTATTATTATTATTATTATTATTATTATTATTATTATTATTATTATTATTATTATTATTATTATTATTATTATTATTATTATTATTATTATTATTATTATTATTATTATTATTATTATTATTATTATTATTATTATTATTATTATTATTATTATTATTATTATTATTATTATTATTATTATTATTATTATTATTATTATTATTATTATTATTATTATTATTATTATTATTATTATTTTTTTTTTTTTTTTTTTTTTTTTTTTTCTGAATTTTTACGGGCATCGACTGCTAAGGTCATTAGCCCTCGTCACATTCTTTAAAAGAAATTATTATCTCCATCAGGATCGTCATATGTAAGGGTGTAAAGGGCCCTTACATTTTATTTAAAAACACAAACTTCACAGTAAACATTAAAACATGAAAAACAAGGACAATCACAAACACTTACGGGGTGTAAAGGGCCCCAATATTAAAATTTGAGATAGGTTCTCAAAAGACCATGAACTTAAAATTATAATTAATCTTCTCAATACCATATCTTTCCTCTTTCTTCTATATGTATATATATATAACTACCACTTAGAGTATCTTTTTCCACAGCTTTAAACTTCCATTTTACAGACTTTTAAGAAGTCCACTGGCGTGTAAAAATGCAACTATATTTTCTTCATTTCCATTATCCAGATCAGCACTAATATTATTTGTAAAACAGAACCTCTTTCTGAGGTCCTCATATATGGTACACTCTTCTATTAGATGCTTGGTTGTCAGTGTTTTATTGCAAACACCGCACATTGGTCTCACTTCGCCGGTTAACAAATATAAATTTGTTAATCGCGTGTGACCGATTCTAAGTCTGGTCACCGCTACTTGTTCACGGCGAGTCAATTTAAAGTCGCTTTTCCATTTATAAGGAGAAGTTTTAACTGAGTTTAATTTTGTATTTAAACTCCTCCATTCAGCGTTCCACTTGTTTCTTACTATATTTGTTAGACGGTTTTTAATATCTGCCACTCTTACAGGAAATGCATCCAAATCATCGCAGACTGTTGCCTTTCTGGCAGCTTCGTCTGCGATTTCATTACCTGTAATACCAGCATGCCCCGGAGTCCATACAAATACGCATCGCTGTCCTCGTTGTTTTAGAACGTATAAAATGGACAGGATGTTTGCAATTAGGACATCCTTAATGTTCTTGTTCCGAATTGCGACAAGTGCACTTAATGAGTCGGAACATATTAGCACTCTCTCTTCGCAATAGTGTTCAGTGTAGCGAAGAGCTTGCTGAATTGCAGTGAGCTCTGCCGTGTAGACACTGGCCACATCTGGCAGTCTCCAAGAGTGGGCTTCTTCATTTACATATATCGAGCATCCAACACCATGTTCAGTTTTAGAACCGTCAGTATAAATTCTAATATGTTCTTCGTAACTACTGACGGTTGCTAAAAAATCTTGCTGGATGATCACTGCTGGTTTCTTTTTTATTTCTCCTTGAGAGAGATCCAAACTTGTATTTACCGCTGGCAAGAGCCATGGCGGTATTTCTCTAGTAGAAATTGCTAGTGTCTCTGGTATAGCAATTTCATATTTCCTTCTTAATTCGTGGTACCTAATTCCGGCTGGTCTGGAATAGGTAGCACGACGTTCGTATAATGCAGCCATGGGATGATTCATAAACAATTTATTATTTATATGGGCAGGGAAAGCCCATATATTTGCTGCATATCTTAACAAGAGGATCTCTCTTCTATAATGTAGTGGCATTATTCCGGCTTCAGACATCAGACTAGCAGCCGGACTCGTGCGGAAAGCACCTGTTGCGTATCTTATTCCGCTATTATGAACTACGTCTAACTTTCTTAAGTGCGACTTTCTAGCGGATGAATATACGATACATCCGTAGTCTAGTTTAGATTGAACCAATGCTTTATACAGTCTCAATAATGTCTCTTTTTCTGAGCCCCAATTTAGGTTCGATAAACATTTTATAATGTTTAGGGCTCTTTTGCATCTATCACTCAAGTCCTGTATATGTAATCCCCATGTGAGGGATTTATCCAATACTAGTCCTAAATACCTTACGCTGTCTTTATATTGTATTGGATTATCATCAATTGTCAGAGCAGGACTTTGATGAGGAATTCTCTTCCTACAAAAGTGTACACAGCACGTTTTTTCTGGTGAGAATTGGAATCCTGTATTCCTTGCAACTTCATTTAGAGCATTGATCGCTCGTTGCAATTTGTACCTCACTATAGCTGTCTTGTTGCTGGCATATATGATTGCCAGATCATCAACATAGACGCTTTTGCTGATTTCTACTGGAATGGCTAATATCAATTTATTAATGGCAATGGTAAACAAGGTACCGCTCAACGGCGAACCTTGCGGTATGCCATTTTCCAAGATTCTTTCACATGAATATTCGTTGTTGACGCGTACTTGGAAGGTACGGTCATTCATGTAGTTGCTAAGCAGTATAGGCAAATTGCCACGAATGCCCCATTCATGTAACTGGAGCATTATACCATGACGCCAGGTCATATCGAAAGCCTTCCGAAGATCAAAGAAGACTCCGACACAATGTTTCCTTGTAATAAAGCTGTTATATATAATGTCCTCTAAGCTGATCATTTGATCAGTGGTAGAATGGTATTGTCGAAAACCTGCTTGATACGGTGATATCAGGTTTTCTTTTTCCAAAACCCAGACGAGTCGATTATTAATCATTTTTTCCAATATTTTCCCCATAGCACACGTCAAAGAAATAGGACGGTAGCTATTGGGGTCTGTTAAATTTTTATTTTTCTTTGGTACTGGAACAACATGAGCTTTTTTCCACTGCTGCGGGTACGTTCCATCCCGCCATATTTTATTATAAAGTTCTAATAATCTACACTTTGCAGTGGTATTCAGCTGCCTGATCATATTATAGTGGATTTCATCCGGACCAGCAGCTGTGTTACCTGATTTTTCCAACGCCTTCGCGAATTCTTCCATTTTAAATGGTACATTATATGAGTAATTATACTCAGTTCCAAAATTTAGTAGACCTTCGTGTTCTTCTTTTTTGGTTCGAAAACCTTCCTCGTAGTTGGCCGTTTTGCTGGCCTTTTCGAAATGATTGGATAACAGCTCTGCAATTTCATATGGAGTGTCTTTTATTTCATCTTCATCTTCATCTTGAAGGCTAGTTATGGGAGTAAAATCATTACGCCCACAAATCGCCTTCACTTTCCTCCAAACATCTGATGCAGTAGTAGTTTTGTCAATGGATGACACGTATTGCTGCCAGGATCGTTTTTTCGAATCTATCATAACACGTTTTGCATACGCCCTGTATTTCTTAAAGGCAACAAGATTTTCTATACTAGGACGCTTCTTAAAGGCATTATACGCCCTTTTCTTTCTTTTTATAGCTTCACTTATTTCATCGTTCCACCATGGAACGGGTTTCTTTGTAAGTTTCCCAGATGTTTTGGGAATATATCTCGATGCCGACTCGATTATTGCATTTGTTATGGCGTCGACATCGTCTCCGATAACTCCGGTTGTTTCTGGGAGCATCGTTCTAGCTGTGAAGCTCGTCCAGTCTGCCTTTTCAAATAACCATCTTTTAGGGATGGGATATATTGTTCTAGTAACATCAGTTACAATTTGCACCGGGAAATGATCGCTTCCATGCAGATCGTCTATAACATGGAAGCTGTACCTCGGTGCTATCGATCCGCTTATGAGTGCAAGATCTATACAGGACGTCGATCCATCTCTGGCATTGAAAAAGGTTCCTGATCCGTCATTTAAAATAATAAGTTCAGAATTCATCAGGAACCCTTCCAGTTCTCTTCCACGGGGATCTACTCGATCCGATCCCCAGAGAGAATTATGAGCGTTAAAATCACCCACCAGTAAAACAGGTGGGGGAAGCTCGGAAATTAATCTTTCTATGTCATCCTTATTCCAATCGTAATTCGGTAAGTATATGCTGCACACAGTGATCTTAAGCGGTCGCTTCATTCTAACGGCGACCGCTTGTAGGTTGGTGTTTAGAACAACCGCTTCGGTGGTAGCTCTAGTCGATGTTAATATAGCTACTCCACCTCTAACTCTTACATTTGGCGGTTGATCTCGCCGAAATATATGGAATCCTTTTAATTTAAAATTTTCATTTCGGCGGAAATGCGTTTCTTGCAGACATATACAAATCGGGTCTACGTCATGTACCAAGCGTTGGAGCTCATGGATGTTTGAAAAACATCCATTGATGTTCCATTGTACAATCGACTCGCTAATTTTTAATTTTTAATTAAATTATTGCCTGGGTTTTCCTTTCGGCCATCCCTTTTTCCTTTTCTTCTCCATCCTGCGAACAGCATCGTGTTCGCGGAGAAGGTCGTCGCCTGTAAGGCTTCCGGTCTCCGTATCGGAGACCACCGAAGCCGCCGACGACGACGGGCATGGATCGGCGCCGGTTTCAGGCGCCGATTGAGAGGCGACAACCTGCCCGCTCCCCAACACGGGGGTCGCACCGGTCACCGCCTGTGGGAGGGGGGACACTCGCCCCCCCTGTGTGATTTTTTGTGGCCTCTGAGGCTTAGAGGCCACTTCAGTTACAGGAGGCTTGGGAGCCTCCATAACAGACTCTGTAGGTATCGCCTTTTTCTTTTCATCGAGGATCTCGCTGAGACGGACTTGACATTCAGGTTTATTGTCCGTTTTCTTTTCTGGAGGAGCAACTTGCACTTTTATCGACTTATCTTCAGCAGGCTGTATCACTATCTTTGGCTTAACAAGTTCTTTATTGCCAAGAGGTTTCATCTTGTTTTCGATGATCCTCTCAATCATGTTAGCCAAAGTGGGAGCAAGTTTATTTATAATTTGTACCTCATCTACAGCAATCGGAGCAGGAGCAGGAACAGTAGCCGCAGCCTGAGCATAAGATGTTGCTGCTCTAGGCTTACGGGCGTTAACTATTTTTTTTGCATCGAAGTAGCTGACTTTTTGCAGGGTTTTTACTTCCTGCACAGCTACCTCATCTTTGTAGACAGGACAATTCCTTGATCTACAAGAATGCGCTCCTTTGCAGTTTATGCATGTAGGAGGCTCTTTACATGGCTCTCCCTCATGCACCTCTTCACCGCACACGCATATTTGCGGTCTTTCGCATCTAAGAGCGGTGTGGCCAAAGCGTTGGCACTTGAAGCACCTCATCGGCTGTGGGACAAATGCCCGCACATCCAAACGGTGAATCCCCGCTCTTATCTTTTCTGGCAAAGTAGGCCGGTTGAAAGTAAGGACATGAGAAGCCGAGGGTAAGACCTCACCGTTCCTTCTCATGTTTAACCGACGGCACTCTATTACTCCTTGTGCTGCCAGCTCCTCTACAATCTCTTGCTCCGAACAGTTTAAAAGATCCCGACAGACCACAACACCCCTTGAGGTGTTGAGCGTGCCGTGGGGATCAACGCGAACCGCTAGCTCTCCAATTTTCTTCAGGCCTAAAATCTTCTGAGACTGTATATCATTAACAGTCTCTACATGAAGTCCCGTAAAAGTTTTCCGTATTTCCTTTACAGGGCCTCCAGCACATTTGTTTATCTCTCGAGCGATGAGAAAAGGACTCACCCTCGAGAAATTTCCATCCTCCTTTGTAATGACCAAATATTTAGGTTTCGGTACATTACTACTTTTAAAAAAAGCCTTCTGTAAGCTTTTTCTAGCCTCAATCTCTATCTTCTTACTCTCCGTACTCTTCCTCCGTTTTGCCTCAGGCGAAACGGCTGGTTCTAAACGAGGGTGTTTACGTGCACCCTCTGCCACGTTGGTTTGTTCAGGAAAATTCATGAACAAATAATCCCTTCTGTAGTAAGGCTAGCCGCCGGGGTACACCCCCACTCCAGGGCTACCAAACCTGGAGGTCCGTTCCGGTACTCCGGTGGAACCGGCATATGTCCTGGCAGAGAGCGGATGCGCAGTCTCTGCACTGACTCCAGGCCCCTACACACCGAAGCTTTCAGGGCTCCCATGCTCCGAACATGGGCACCTTAACTACATGCTTGCCATCGCAGGGGGCATGTGGACGACGAAAGGTCTCCGTTACACCTGCAAATAACTTTGACCGTGGCCGCCACATCGCCAGCTCTAAAGGCGGTATAAATCTATTTCCGTAATCGTTAAAAATGTCATATCTGCAGGTGGCCGTAAAGTCCAGTCCTGTAATTCGGCCTATGGATGTAAATCGACCGAAGAAAGTATATCCGAGAAACAACACTCGGAACCCCGTTAGCCAGCTATATGTAATGTACTTGAGTACAGCTGTTACCGCCCTGGACGTGGAACGTAGATGTTGTGTTCCGGACGTGGGGAATATCTACCTCAGGGCATTATTATTATTATTATTATTATTATTATTATTATTATTATTATTATTATTATTATTATTATTATTATTATTATTATTATTATTATTATTATTATTATTATTATTATTATTATTATTATTATTATTATTATTATTATTATTATTATTATTATTATTATTATTATTATTATTATTATTATTATTATTATTATTATTATTATTATTATTATTATTATTATTATTATTATTATTATTATTATTATTATTATTATTATTATTATTATTATTATTATTATTATTATTATTATTATTATTATTATTATTATTATTATTATTATTATTATTATTATTATTATTATTATTATTATTATTATTATTATTATTATTATTATTATTATTATTATTATTATTATTATTATTATTATTATTATTATTATTATTATTATTATTATTATTATTATTATTATTATTATTATTATTATTATTATTATTATTATTATTATTATTATTATTATTATTATTATTATTATTATTATTATTATTATTATTATTATTATTATTATTATTATTATTATTATTATTATTATTATTATTATTATTATTATTATTATTATTATTATTATTATTATTATTATTATTATTATTATTATTATTATTATTATTATTATTATTATTATTATTATTATTATTATTATTATTATTATTATTATTATTATTATTATTATTATTATTATTATTATTATTATTATTATTATTATTATTATTATTATTATTATTATTATTATTATTATTATTATTATTATTATTATTATTATTATTATTATTATTATTATTATTATTATTATTATTATTATTATTATTATTATTATTATTATTATTATTATTATTATTATTATTATTATTATTATTATTATTATTATTATTATTATTATTATTATTATTATTATTATTATTATTATTATTATTATTATTATTATTATTATTATTATTATTATTATTATTATTATTATTATTATTATTATTATTATTATTATTATTATTATTATTATTATTATTATTATTATTATTATTATTATTATTATTATTATTATTATTATTATTATTATTATTATTATTATTATTATTATTATTATTATTATTATTATTATTATTATTATTATTATTATTATTATTATTATTATTATTATTATTATTATTATTATTATTATTATTATTATTATTATTATTATTATTATTATTATTATTATTATTATTATTATTATTATTATTATTATTATTATTATTATTATTATTATTATTATTATTATTATTATTATTATTATTATTATTATTATTATTATTATTATTATTATTATTATTATTATTATTATTATTATTATTATTATTATTATTATTATTATTATTATTATTATTATTATTATTATTATTATTATTATTATTATTATTATTATTATTATTATTATTATTATTATTATTATTATTATTATTATTATTATTATTATTATTATTATTATTATTATTATTATTATTATTATTATTATTATTATTATTATTATTATTATTATTATTATTATTATTATTATTATTATTATTATTATTATTATTATTATTATTATTATTATTATTATTATTATTATTATTATTATTATTATTATTATTATTATTATTATTATTATTATTATTATTATTATTATTATTATTATTATTATTATTATTATTATTATTATTATTATTATTATTATTATTATTATTATTATTATTATTATTATTATTATTATTATTATTATTATTATTATTATTATTATTATTATTATTATTATTATTATTATTATTATTATTATTATTATTATTATTATTATTATTATTATTATTATTATTATTATTATTATTATTATTATTATTATTATTATTATTATTATTATTATTATTATTATTATTATTATTATTATTATTATTATTATTATTATTATTATTATTATTATTATTATTATTATTATTATTATTATTATTATTATTATTATTATTATTATTATTATTATTATTATTATTATTATTATTATTATTATTATTATTATTATTATTATTATTATTATTATTATTATTATTATTATTATTATTATTATTATTATTATTATTATTATTATTATTATTATTATTATTATTATTATTATTATTATTATTATTATTATTATTATTATTATTATTATTATTATTATTATTATTATTATTATTATTATTATTATTATTATTATTATTATTATTATTATTATTATTATTATTATTATTATTATTATTATTATTATTATTATTATTATTATTATTATTATTATTATTATTATTATTATTATTATTATTATTATTATTATTATTATTATTATTATTATTATTATTATTATTATTATTATTATTATTATTATTATTATTATTATTATTATTATTATTATTATTATTATTATTATTATTATTATTATTATCATGCTTTTACGGCCAACATGGGACCACTTAAGTCAATTTTAGTTGGATCTTTTCTGAGAAAAGTGTGTTATTTTACTCTTTCGAGCTGCCCAGTATTTCTTCATCCGTTCATATCTTGCTTTCTTTTCTTCATCCGTAAACACCCTCTTCGTTGTATTTTGTCGTTTGTCTGTCTTTTGTTTAAATCTAATGCTTTTATCTTTTAGCTTTGTAATTTTTCCAGTTTTATTCTGTAGGTCAGTCAGGGAAATTCCCAATTCTTTCATATCTTCCCTAATTTCTTTGATCCATCCTACTTCTAGCTTTTGGAACCAGAGCTTTTCAATGATATTTCTTGACAGTCTTGTTTGCGGTGTCCTTATGAGATGACCGATAAAAGAGATTCTTTTTTTCCGCATAGTATCAGTAACAGGCTCTATTTCTCGATACACCACCTCATTTGGCACAATCCACCATCGGCCTTCTTTTTGGTGTTTTTTATTGATACACGTTCTGACAATTCTCATCTCTATTTTCAGAATTTTTTCAATTCGGTTTTTCTGAGTGATTTTGAAAAGGGTCTCGCTTCCGTAGGTGACTTCTGGCTGTACTACAGTTTTATAATGTTTAAGTTTTGTTTTAGCAGAAAGGCATTTTTTGTTATATGTTGACCGAGTTAATTTTTGGGATTTCATCATTTTATTTGTCCTGTTTTGCCATGTCACTTTTTCATTTAAATTATAAGTTATTATTTCCCCTAGATATTTAAATTGTTTTACTATTTTAACTTTCTGATTGTTTACTGTAATGTGCTCTATTACCAGAGGATCTATGGCCATTAGTTCAGTTTTTTCGAAAGAGCCCTATCTTTTGTGCTAGGTTTTGAAAGCTCATGATTTGTGTTTTGGCTTCTTCAATATTATTTGCTAAAAGAGCGAGGTCATCTGCAAATCCTAGGCGATTTAGTGTGATGGAGTTTTTCTTAGTACCCATTTTTATATTTTTGGGATTTATTTTATACCATTTTCTCATGACAAATTCAAGGGCGCAGTTAAAAAGGAGTGGTGAGAGGCCGTCTCCTTGCCTCAATCCAGTTTTTATGTAGAAGGGTTGAGAGAGTTCACCTCTGAATTTCACTCTGGACTGGGTATTGGTTAAAGTTAATTTTATCATGTTTACGAGTTTAGGGTGAAGGCCCAGGTTTCTCAGAATATTCGGCATGGATGGTCGGTGTATACAATCATAGGCTCTTTTAAAGTCGACGAAGGTGATTATTAGTTGTTTTTTCCGTCTTTCATATAAGTCCATCATAAGTTTTAGGGATATTATTTGCTCCGGGCAACCTCTCCATGGCCTAAATCCCCCTTGGTATTCCCCAAGTTCCATTATATATATATATATATATATATATATATATATAAATATATTAAATGAAAAAAATTGAAAGTTTGACATAACATTAACAAAATGATCATTACGAAACTTTAAAGGGAAATTTAATATTTCCCTTTTTTCATTTCCCGTGCACCACTTTCCCCCTTCCGCTCACACCCTTTATCCAATAACATTTTCTCTTTCCCCATTTTCCTTTTTCCCTCTTTGCTACACCATTTCTCTTCCTATTTCCTTTTTCCCTTCTATTTTTCTCCTGTCCCCTTTCCATTTTTTCCTTTTCCCCGTTTTCCCCTTTTTTCTTTAATCTATTTTCCCCTTCTTCCCTTTTTAGCTTCTTCCCTTTTACCTGTTTTTGATTTTTCACTTTCCCGATTTTTCCCTATTTCTCTTTCTTCCTTTTTACCCGCGCGTAAATCGGTCCAGTAGTTTTTTTAGCATATAGTAGGCATACATATTGGAAACTTTGAAATGGAATCTTAAAATATTTAGTATAGCGTATGTTGCTTTTACGTCCGACAGATAGCGCTGTTTTAAAAAAAAAACATGTTTTTACCTGTCACAGGTGTGACATCTTAGTTATATAAAAACACGCGCGTATTCGAATGCAACGTTGTGTCAAAATTTCAAAGGAATCGGTGATGAACTTTTTAAGATTTTGAACAAAGGTACATTTATATATTTATTTATATAGATTTAACAAAGTTATTAACGTCAAACTTAAAAAAAAGGTTATTAGTCCTGTTTTTTTAAGTCTCAATTCATTGGATTTCACCCGAGATTACTCAAAAACTACTATAGATACAGTTTTCGGACGTATTTTATTCAATTTTTCAGATCAAATACGATAAGAAATCAATGATTGTGCTCCTAGAAATTTCAATAGTATCTCATTTTACCGCGGTAGCTGAAATTCAAGCAAAATATTTTACTAGCCGTAATTTGCAAACATAGCATATTACGATATAAGTTTATATGAACTTTTTTCAATTATTTTCAAGAGTAAAATAGGTTAAGAAAGTCCCAGGAGAATTTTGTGATACATTCTGTTTATTTTTTAACGGGTAAGATTTCCTTTAAAATTTAAATGGATTAAAAAACATGCAAATTAATATGTTTTTTAATAAGAATAATTCATTTTAAAGAATTTAAACAAATGTTTTTTTTTTGTTTTTTTTTTTTTTTTTTTAAAGGAAGAATTTTAAATTTTAAATGGTAATACAAAATGTGTTCATTCTATCTTTATATAAAATTATTTTTTTTTAGTACGTATATAAAAGGAAATATTAGAAACCCACATGTGACGTCATATATGTAAATCGTTATTATAAATATTCTCATATGATTATTATTTTTATTTTTTATTCTTAATTTTTAAAAAACTATTATTTTAATTTTTTTTTTTTTAACTTTTCATTTCCGGTTATTTGACGTAATTTTGTTAACGCCCAAAATTTTATTACTTGTAGTGAACATATATGTTTAGAATCCTTTTAATAAAAATAAAATACAAAGTAAATAAAAAATAAATCTATTTAAATTTAACATTAAATAATAAATAATTTAAAATTATAATATTTGATTATGGATATAAACAAAAAAATTATATGTAAGTAGGCGTAACTTTCTTTCGCACCTATCTGTATGTTTTTTTTTTTTACGTGTAGAATTATTAAATGTTATAAAGATATTAGTCTATTGTTTTTAGATTTGACCACTAAGACCCGGGTTACAACTTTTTTATTTACATTTATTCCATTGTTTTCTCTTTTTCCAATATTCTTTCATTATTTCACTGTGATTTTATTTTCTTTCTTCTGACTAATACATCGTTTTCGTGTTCATAAATCTTCTAATTTTTTTTTTTTTCTAAAAATTGATGGACGTTGCTAGCGCCCCCTTGATAAATATGACAACTTAACAAAGAGGGGTTCACTCAACCTCTATAATCTTTAAAATAGGGGTTTTCGACACCTTCAAATTCATTTTATTAAATAGATAAGATGATTTTGGGTATGTGAATTGTGTTTAAGAATCTTTAATAAAAATATAATCTTATACGCTAAACAGTTTTTCGATCGGCATTCTTGTGTTTGTTTACTGGAGCTCATCAAAGTACCACAGTAATTACTCTATTAAAAAAAACCTGACGGTTATGGGTTGCTTCTAATGTACCGCTTACATACACAAATTAATTAATTTCACCTTGAAGCTTGGTCCAGGATTACTGGTTTCACATTTTCATCTGACAAAACAAAACGTGTAGTCTTTTCTCGGATACGAAACCCTTCTATTCCGCAAGTTTTTCTGAACGGAGAGCTTATTCCTATCTCTCCTTACGTCATGTTTTTAGGTTTATTTTTTGATAGCCGTCTTACCTGAGTCAAACATATAAAAGATTTAAAAACAAAATGTTCCAAACTTTTAGATATGATGTGAGTCCTTAGTAACACCGATTGGGGCGCCGTTCGGTCATGTATGATACGTTTTTACTATTCCTTTGTTCGTTCCCGCTTAGATTATGGTTGTGTCGCCTACTCTTCAGCTCGTCAAACCGTGTTTAAAATGCTGGTCGGTGTACATCACGCTTTCCTTCGGCTTGCCTCTGGCGCGTTTAAGTCAAGCCCTGTCGCAAGCTTACTTGTAGACTGTGGTGAACCATCGCTTTGGGATAGACGAGACCGGCTTTTATTATCTTATTTTGTTCGTCTCAAAGGACAGCCAAATCACCCGGCTTTTGACTCGGTCCTTAGAAATCCTAATTTAGGAAAGTATGAAGACCGTCCACGTTGTACTGCACCTTTTGGTGTCCGTACCCGACGTCTGCTGCAGCATATAAATGTTGATACACCGTCATTATTTCCAACGTATCCGTGGTCATACCCTCCGTCGGGAATAAACCATATAAATTTTATTTTTGACCTTACGACGTACAATAAACAATCAACTGATCAACACTACCTACTGTCTTCCAGCAAATGTTTCAGTATATTCTCTTCAAGATGAACCCAGACGCGGTGGTATACACTGATGGATCGAAACAAAACGATAACGTCGGTTGTGCGTCTGTTGTCGATGAAATAATTTATACGTTTGGTCTACCCGGTATTACGAGTGTGTTTACCGCTGAATTATAACCTATAAATAAAGGTCTAAATATCATTAACCCTAAATATAGAAACATTCTTATTTGCAATGACTCGTGTAGCGCTCTCCAAGCCTTAAAAAAACTTTTATTCCAAACATTCTATCGTCGTTGAAATTTACAACGCAATGGCTGAGTTGAATAATCGCCACACAGAAGTTAATTTTTGCCGGGTCCCAAGCCGCGTAGGGATTCCAGGTAATGAACATGCAGATTCCGCTCCCAAAGAAGCATGTAATCAGCCTCCTTTCACCACCCGAGTTGCTACTTCTGATTTTATTAATTATGTAAAAGAATCACTAAGAGCAAGGTGACAAGGTAACTGGACGTCTACCGCTGATAATAAACTCCGGCAGATTAAAGATTCTGTGTTGCCATGGGACTCCTCATGCCGACAAACTTTGCGTGAGGAGGAAGTAGTCCTCTGTCGATTCCGGATAGGACATACGAGGGTCACACACGAGTACATGATGTCAGGAGGATACGCACCCCTATGCGCACGATGCAACTGCCGCATAACTGTGCGCCACATATTCATAGATTGCATACGTTATGCGGCGTTGCGTCGTAAATTAATTAAAAATTACCCCTCTCCAAATTGAGGAGTTCGCATGCGTCTTCACCAAGGAAAAAACTCAGTGAGCTACAGAGACGGTACAGTCATAATCACAATTATTGATAAAAGCTTTTCTCCAGTCGCATGATTTTTTAGGGTGCATATTTACAATTTTATATAAATAGAATACATTTATGTTTATTCAGTGTTATTAATACATTTATATTATGTTAAATTTATGTTATAAAATACATAATAAAAACACAATTACACAGTAATTTGCCTCTCACTTCTTGCAGTGACTGTACAAGCGCTGACGTTGACAGCACGAATCCAGTTATGGAATGAAATGCGCACGTGCTACTTTTCCTATCCTTTAACGAATGCCGTATAACAAACTGTCCGTAATCTCGCGCCAGGTGTCTAAAATCCAGTTTTCCAAAAAGGAACAGCCGATTGTAGACCACATACTTATGGACTGTGTCTGTAATGCGACATTGCGTTGGAAGTTTAACCTAGGAGCTTAACTTCCGAAATGCTCGTATATTACGACGAGATAATGTCATCGAATGTTTACGATTTCTTACGGCCGTCCGTTTATATTAAAATATTTAATTTTTACTATAGTAAGTTTAAAATTTATTTATATCGTCTGACGTATGACAGATGGTAATTTAATAAAATATTTCCTGGTGGTTTTATTGCGCTTTTAAGACGTTTTCCAATTTTGGTGTGTTTTTATATTATCGGGTTTTATTTTTTATTTACTGTAAAAATGTCTGGTCCGGGCGCTGATAACGATTTTTTTGTTGCGGGCTCAGGAAGAATATATTCATTGTTTGAAAAACCTTTTTAATAATTTATCAAAGTAGATTATTTATTATTTTACGTGATGAAAATATTTTTTTAATTTTATAAATGAGTAAAATTTCATTATTACTTTGTCATCTGTAATGATTTTGTGGTTATGTTACGTGCGAATATGTGTAGTAGTACACATACGGGCGCGCGCGCGCACACACACACACACATACACATACATTTTTGTAACTTTTAGCTTCCATTTTATTAATTACGAACACTTAAATTTATTTTTACGTTTAAATTTATTTACATGTGTTTCTATTACACGTTTATATATTCTGTAACTTACATCTCCTTGTTTGTTTTAAATTCAAATTACAACATGTTAACAAATGTAAAACCGAATTATATCAAAGCATTTTGTTGAAAATTAACCATTATATACTACTTTACCAATACTAAATGTAAAGGATGTATCATTTAACAAACGAAGATTTATTTATACAAATAAAACACGGAATAATTGAGAAGGAAAAGGAAAATAATTTGAAAACAGATTCTAAAGCTTTAAATAAGGAAAATCGTTCATACAAATATATCTGAAAACACTTATCGAGTTTCAAAGAGCGAAAAGTTTCACCGTGATTTCATTTAACTCTCTCGCATCATTTTCTGTGTAGCCTTTTTTTCTTTTGTTTAACCTCCGCGACCACCACTAGGTACTGCTTCAGAGGATGAGATAAATGATTTGTAGCATGTGTGAAAATACCATGCTTTACCGGGATTTGAACCCGGGACCATCGGATGAAAGGCCGAAACGCTACCACTCGCGTCACGTAGGTCGATATTTACTATTTAACCGCCGTAAGATATTACTTCAGTTAACCCGATGAAATGAAGTGTTACTGAAATTTATAAGGCGTTATATATGGGGATAAACTTGATAGTTTTTATGTTTATTGACTTAAAAGCCTATTAAAAAAAGGTCCCAGAATTGTATCTCACATAATTTCCGTGATATTCAACGTAAAACAGAAACGTTCAGAGACGAAAATCACTTTTTTTTAAGTAAAGGGAGAGTATAGTGATCGCTAAAAATTTCGGTTTTCAGATTTCAACGAAAATGTTCATTTTGAACATCCCTGAATCCATTTAATATCACCGTGACAGCTGTACGTACGTATCTCGCATAGCTCAAAAATTGTTAACCGTAGCATGTCGAAATTTTGGATTTAGGACTATTGTAACATCTAGCTGTGCACCTCCCCTTCCAATTGCAATCGACTGGACCAAAAGTATTCATAAATCCCAAAATCCAATTTTTTTGGATTTTGGGCTTTTTGTTAACTACAGTAATAAGCCCTCATTGAAAGCTTTTTATCAATTTATCATACGTGATAGTTATTTTCATTGGTTCCAGAGTTATAGAAAAATAACATTTTAATTAACGAAATATTTAGATTTTACAAGGGGAAGGTACATGTGTTCGAAATCGACTACATTTCCGAGTTTTATTTTAATTTAAATATATTGGTTTATTAATAATTATTAACCTATGATTGTAAAAAAAAAGATTTACAATAAATAATAACTATAAAAAAAATATGTAAAAAGTTCAGATTTTATTAAGGAAGCAAAATTTTATGTACTTTTAGAAATGTGTGTGTAATTTAATAGGCGTACAAGGAAGTCATGTGATATCCACATCAGATTTGGTGAAACATCTGATTATTTAATATTAAACTTATAATTTGAAATCGTATTATTTTTATTTATGCATTTGTTTTAGTTTACTTGATAATAAATATCGCTATAAAATTCAGTAACCTTTTCCCGTTTCGTTATAATTTACAAAACATGGTATTAGGTACATAGAAGACGTTTTTTATTTAATGATTAATCTTCTTCTTTTTTTTGTCTTCAGTCATTTGACTGGTTTGATGCAGCTCTCCAAGATTCCCTATCTAGTGCTAGTCGTTTCATTTCGGTATACCCCCTACATCCTACATCCCTAACAATTTGTTTTACATATTCCAAACGTTGCCTGCCTACACAATTTTTTCCTTCTACCTCTCCTTCCAATATTAAAGCGACTATTCCAGGATGCCTTAATATGTAACCTATAAGTCTGTCTCTTATTTTAAATATATTTTTCCAAATTCTTCTTTCTTCATCTATTTGCCGCAACACCTCTTCATTCGTCACTTTATCCACCTGGCTGATTTTTAACATTCTCCTATAGCACCGCATTTCAAAAGTTTTTAATCTTTTCTTCTCATATACTCCGATCGTCCAAGTTTCACTTCTATATAAAGCGACGCTCCAAACGTATACTTTCAAAAATCTTTTCCTGGAGTTTAAATTAATTTTTGTTGTAAACAAATTATATTTCTTACTGAAGGCTCGTTTCGCCTGTGCTATTCGGCATTTTATATAGCTCCTGCTTCGTCCATCTTTAGTAATTCTACTTCCCAAATAATAAAATTCTACTACCTCCATAAACTTTTCTCCTCCTATTTTTATATTCAGTGGTCCATCTACATCATTTCTACTACATTTCATTATTTTCGTTTTGTTCTTGTTTATTTTCATACAGTACTTCTTGCGTAGGATTTCATCCGTGCCGTTCATTATTTCTTCTAAATATTTTTTACTCTCGGCTAGAATTACTATATCATCAGCAAATCGTAGCATCTTTTCACCTTGTACTGATACTTCGGATCTAAATTGTTCTTTAACGTCATTAAATACTTGTGCTAATGAGTAATCAAGAGTCAAAAGACTCTTGATTACTCATTAGCAATCTTATGTGAAATATTAGGTTGGAGTAAAAACTGCAACCTAATATTTCACATAAGATTGTTGAATTAATTGTGCAAATATTTGATGTTAATAAAAACTAATATTTTAGCAAAAGTGTAATTGTCAACTTTATTAGTGAATTGGAGGATCGTATCTCACTTTGAAATAAAATAAGTTTAAATGTGGTATAGCATAAATGTGTATATGTAATTTAATAGACGTACAAGAAAGTCATGTGGTGTTCACTATAGAAATTTTTTTTAATATCTGGGACTGAAATGAGTTTTTTGTGGTTTTAATAAATTCTATTGCAGTCCTACATACCATTAGAATTTAGTATAATTTATTTATAGCGTGTTTTGACTGTTCTTGTAACATATTTTATTGTTTTTTAATTATTAAAAATTTAGGTTTTCCCTCATTTTGGAGTATTTTATTTGATTTAAAAAATTAGTATTTATATATTTTATGCATTTTAGTAAACCTTACATTCTTTCCTCTTTCTTTTTCTTATTTAGCCTCTGATAACTACCGTTTGATAATTCTTCAGAGGATGATATGTATGAGTGTAAATGAAGTTTAGTCTTGTACATTCTTAGTTCGACCATTCCTGAGATGTGTGGTTAATTGAAACCCAACCACCAAACAACACCGGTATCCACGATCTAGTATTCAAATCCGTGTAAAAATAACTGGCTTTACTAGGACTTCAACGCTGGGACTCTCGACTTCCAAATCAGCTGATTTGGGAAGACGCGTTCACCACTAGACCATCCCGGTGGGTTAGTAAACCTTACATTAGTTCGTTCCAACGAAACTTGGTAGCTTATTGTGTAATAATTATTAGAAAATTGTTATTTTTGTGGCCTTTTTTGAAAAATACCCGATGACCGATCGCGATTATTCGTATATTTTTGTAATCCGCTAACGATAGTTAATCCGAATATAAATCAAAATCCGAAACAAAAAGGATTCACACACATCTATATATATATAAATCTCGGGTCACGATGTATGTTCGGGAAAAACTCCGAACCGATCTTTTTCAAATTTCGTAACTATCTTTAATTTGGTCCAAATTAAAAGATAGGATAGTTTTTGACCTCAATATTTGTTATTGCAAATTAAATTTTTATTATACAATAGTGTGTATTTATTGGTTAGTTCTATGAATTCCTAATAGATGGCGATGTAAGCCATTTTTTCTCCTGACTGACTTCTATAGTGACGCGAATACCGACAAAATATATTTTATTTTTAAAACGTAACTTTCATCCACTATTCTACAAATTCTGATTTCCGTTAAAGAGGATGGAATTAGCTCATTTGGAATTTTAAAAGATTTACTTTAAGCGTTATTT
The DNA here is from genome assembly GCF_047948215.1 of Lycorma delicatula. NCBI lineage: Eukaryota > Metazoa > Arthropoda > Insecta > Hemiptera > Fulgoridae > Lycorma > Lycorma delicatula. Next base: position 43,974,440 of record NC_134467.1, read on the forward strand.
TTAATAAATTTTCCTACAAAGGTTGTTTAAAATTAAAATATGAAGTAACTAATCTATATAAATAAAAATGTAAATGTTCGTTTGTTCAAAATCTTTAACCTCCGAAAGTTCTTCACCGATTGCTTTGAAATTTTGACACGACGATGCATTCGAATACTCGCGTGTTTTTTTATAAACCTACTATTTATATAACTAAGATGTCATACTTGTGACAAGTAAATACACGCTTTTATTAAAAACAGTAGTGTCTGTTTCAATGATTTCGATATGTGTCTCCGCTATAGACTAAAAAACTACTGAACCGATTTACGGGCGGAAGATCGGAAAAGTTAAATAGGGAGAAATCGGGAAAGGAAAAAATCGAAAAATGTTAAAAGGGAAGAAGGGGAAATGGAAAAAAGAAAAGGAGGAAAATGGGGAAAGAGGAATGGGAAGGGAAACAATGGAAAGAGATATAGGGAAGTAAGGGAAACGAGGAAATGTGAATCGGGTAAGGGGAATTGTGGACATGGGGAAAAGGTAAATGGGGAAAAATAAATTGGGGAAAAGGGGAAATGTAAAAGGGAGAAAGGGAAAGGTTAAATTTTGTGAAGTTCCGTAATGTTCATTTTGTTAATGTAACAAACTTTCGATTGTATATATATATATATATATATTGAAAATCAAAAAAATTCCATACAAACATTAGAAAAAAAATATAGCATTACCGGTATCATTTCGTTCTTTTTTTTAATTTCTTTGGAATAAAAAAATTAAAAAAAGAGAAACTTTACTAGTCTTTTTACTTCATTTATTAGGAAAGAAATTTAAAAATCTTTTGCAAATTATTTACAGCTATTATGAAGTAAGCTTTTATTATTAAATGTTATATGTATATATATATATTTACTGATTATTTTTTAATGTCATCGTTAAAGATAACACGTTTAAGTAAATGAAAAGACACACACACACGCGCACGCAAATTCTTTTATCATTAATTTTTATTTAAGTAAAATAATAATAATTTCATATATAGAAATAACAACTAAAAAAATTATCAATCAATTGGCAAAAAAAGATAAAAAAAATAAATTAGTGATAAGAAAAAGTCTAATTATAGTAATATGAAGAGAGAGAGAGAGAGAGAGAGAGAGAGAAAATAAACAATAAATATATAATTTCAGATAATTTCATTAGTTAATTTACGAAAATACATCTCGTCAATGACGTAATGAAAATCTATTTGCAATACATCAACCTGCAGTTGTAAAATAATATAACTTCTGAAAAAGCATATTTTTTCTCTTCTACAAACAACCGTCTAGTACTAAACCCATTAATACATTACTTTACCACCAATTATTTTTTTTTAGTAAACCGTCTGCGTTATATTCATTCCTCACAGAAACAATGTAACCAAAAGGAATATAATATATTTAATTAAAAACAACTAATTTTGGCAAATGGGTTGATATATAATTAGCAGAGGGTACTAAAATGGTGGGCTGACTATACTTTTTTGGATTCTACTTTTTTTGTTTTTGTTTTTAGGTTTGAATATCGTAAAAACTACGGGAGATACAATTCTGGGATCTGTTTTGTTCGATTTTTCAGGTCAAAAAACATAAACCATCAAATTTACCTTTAAATATCGACTTAAAAATTTCAGAAGAACTCATTTCAACGGGAGAACTAAAATCCCGGCGAAATTTTTTGCTAGGTTGTAACTCGATAACAAAGTATTTTCGAAATATGACTGTAGAACGTTTTCCTTTATTTCAAATTATAGGAGTATTTTCCTTTCCTCGTGAAACACTCACCACTCACTCACTCTCTTTCTATATATATATATTTTTTTTTTGTTTAATTTTATAAGTAAAATCTGGAAACGTATAGCCAGCTCATCTTATATATATATATATATATATATATATATATATATATATATATATATATATATATATACAGAGTGTCCCATATAAAACGCAACCCAACCTTATATTGGTAGGTATTGACATAATAAAAAGGCATGTGTAAATATAAATGTAAATGTAATTTTTATCATTACCATCCATTACCTTACATTTAGAGTAAATGTTGGAAGTGGCCGCCATCTTCTTGAATACAAGCTTCAATTCTTTTTACAGCGTTTCTTGCAAATTTTTTCAAAGTTTGTGGCTGGATATTTAACACAGCTTGTTCAATATTGACTTTCGATCGTTCAAGTTTTCGTGGTTTGTTGCTGTAGGCTTTTTCTTTGAGGTAATCCCCGTAGAAAAAAATCCGCCGCAGTCAAATCTGAAGATCTTGGTGGCTACAAGCATCGACCGATAACACGATTACCGAAGAATTCCTCGATGAAATCGGAAGTTGAACCTGCGTAGTGCGATGTCGCACCGTCATGTTGTAGCCGGCAGTGTCTGTCTTCCTCTTCCTAGAGTGCGATGAAACGAAATAAAATATCCTGATATCGTTCTGCATTAATGGTGTACTCGAAAAAATAGGACCGATTATTTTCTTCCGCTATATCGCGCACCACACGCCCGACTTCTGCGGGTGTAATTGTTTTTCGTGATAAACGTGGGGATTTTCAGCGCTCCAAATTCTACCGTTTTCGCTGTTTACGTAGCTATCCAAATGAAACCGCGCTTCATCTGTGAAAAATAACGAATCCATAACGTTAATTCCCTCGCGCAGAAGTTGACGAAACCGTTGACAATATTGTAGCCGTTTTTCTTTGTCGGGCTCAAGAAATCGATGAACCGTTTTAACGCGATAAGGTCGAAATTGTAATCGTTCGGTCACCCGATGAACAGTCGATTTAGACAAATTAATTTCAGCACACAAACGTCTGATCGATTTATTTGGCGAGGCGAGTAATCGGTCTTTGATTTCAGCGACTGTATCTGTATTCAACACCGACGCAGATCTTTTGTATTCCTTGTTATTAACAGAACCGGTCTCTCTAAATTTTGCAACTGACCTTAATACTGATGTTTTGTTAGCCGCCGGTTTATCTGGGTACTTATGGCGAATTAAATCTAGCACTGCAACCGCTGATTTCGTACTGAAGTACGACTCGACAATGAAAACGCGTTCATCTAGCGAAAACACAATAATGTCTCTAGCGATACACTGAACGTTATGATTGCATTGTTGTTACTATCGGTAGTGTTCTACTGCGTCGCCGCGATGTTCAGATGTTGGACGAGTCCATTTCAGTAACGAGTAGGGGAGTAAGCTTGACTTTTGAAATTTCATGGATGAGTGATTGATGGGTTGCGTTTTATATGGGACACTCTGTGTATATATATATACAGAGTGTTTCTAAAAGGTGACCTAGCTATACTTTTTCAGTTTTTACCTTTAAAATTAAAGAAAAAATATCCTTACGAAAAATGGTAATTTCTCCTTCGTTCCCCCCGTCTTCAAATTTTGTTATTTTTATATAAAAATTTACATCTCAAGTTCGGATAGACGAATCACATTAATATTTGGTAAGTGTCCGTGTAATAAAGTTTTAAAATTAACAAAAAATCAGGAATTAAATATCTTTGAAAATTACAAAATGGCGGCCATGTTTTTTTTTAAATCAGTTACATCTTTGTAAATATTAGTTTTATGAAAATGTATGTTATTTACTGAAATATTAAGCTTTTTATTTGAACAAAATAACATTTTATTTATTAAAATCGGTTAACAAATAGCCGAGTTGTGCCTGAAAATTGATGTTGTAATTATGAATCTCATTTTATGTCCTCCATTTAACGTTTAATTCGATGAAATAGTAATTATTTTTAGTTATTGTTAGTTAATTCTAGTATTGTAAATTAGTATCAAATTAAGTAATAATTTACTTACAATAATAGACCTAATAATTATGACACAAAATTACAACATAAATTTTCTGCCATAACTCGACTATTTGTTAACCGATTTAAAAAAATGAAATATAATTTTGTTCAAAATAAAAGGCTTAATATTTTAGCATAAGATACATTTTGATAAAACTAATATTTATGGAGATATAACGGATTGAAAAATAAACATGGGCACCATTTTGTAATTTGCGAAGGTATTTAAGTCCTCATTTTTTTCTAATTTTAAAAGTTTATTACCAAGACGCTTAATAAATATAAATGTGATTCGTCTATTCGAACTTGAGATATAAATTTTTATATAAAAATAACAAAATGGCGGACAGGAGAAGAACGAAGGAGAAATTACCATTTTTCCTAAGGTATTTTTTGTTTAGTTTTACAAATAAAATTTAAAAAGGTACAGCCAGTCTACCAATTTAGAAATATTCTGTATATATAAACTTAAAAATATCTTCTAGTATAAGTTACTGTAAAACGAGTTAATCTTTTTCACACATATTCTCTCTCTTACTCTATCCCTATCAAATATATACTGAATAAATCGGTGTTCTATCAGAAATTATACAACTCTCAAAGAAAATATGAAAAATAAAAACAATTTTCGGTATTAAAATAATTAAAAATTTAATTTTTTAGGTAGATTTCATAAGAAAGCTACGTATTGCAATGGGTACAGCGATTCCGGAATAATTCGACATATTTTCGCGTTTTACATCCTTCAGACCCCAAAACCAACGTCAGTTCAAAAGTTTATATATATATTTCACTTTTTTATGAACACGATAACTACCGTAATTTTGCGTCAATCGGTTTCAAATTAATAAATAAACTATAAAAACCCAAAACTTAGATCGAGTTCATTAATGGGAAAAATAGGACCATGGGGTTGCAAATGGGGGACCTTTTTCTTCGAAAAAACAAAACATCACTATAATTTCTTATTAAATAAAATTTCGAATTCGTTTAAAGTGCCTTCTATTCTTTGGATAAGGGTATAAAACTTATGTAACTAAAGTTTTTTTTTTATATAAACAACCATTGGCCCGGAGGGTGTAAAAAATTGGGTTTTGAAGACAAAAAATATACCTTCCTTAATAGGCACAGTATCGAAACGGTTTAATAATGGTAGTTAGTCCTCTAAACATCACCTAAAACATTGGTTGGAAATAAGTTTTGATATGACCAACCCTTACGGCAAGGGATGACCAAAATATTATTGTAATTGTAAGATGGAGCTTGTCGTATGTAGAACATGTGAAACATTTTTTCAAACGCAACCATTGCCGTATTGAGTAAATTTGAAATTTTTCTTAACTTTAAGGTGGAAATCTTTTTTATTCCCTACTTAGAACCGGTAAAATCTACCTCCGCCGTCCGGCATGTCGAAGGGATTTTTTTATTCACGTCTCTTAAAGGTTTTTACTAATTAAATTTCAAAAAGGTAAATATTTACAAAGTAATTATTTTTTAATATAAGGGATGAAATTAACGTATATATATATATATATATATATATATATATATATACAGGAAATATCGTTTATAGTGACCTGCAAGGGACGGACGATTTTAGGTCATTATAACCGATGTTTATGTAGCTTAGTGGTATTATTTTAATATGCCATCTACACGGGTATTGTAATACAATAATTTTTTTTTGTGGTGGGAGGTGGAAATCCATTTATTCACGGAGTGTCGGGCTTCCGCTGATGGTATTATCCGATCACTATCAGCAGACTACCGACTAAAACCATCCCCCTTTCTACCAGAACTCGGTCCGGAACCGTTTAACATATTACTTCCGGTCAAGTCCTCCTATACTAGCCTGATTAGGTGCTACCTAAATTTCAGGACTATCCAGGTCAACCTTTTTGGCCCTGAGAATGTTGCCGACGAATCGGGTTACACTTTCCCAGTTGCTCAAGTCACGGAGCATCATCGCAACCACGTTGTGGTGGCTCAGTGCTTCGATATCCCCCTGTAGTGTCCCTCGATTTGCCGCCCACCGAGCACATTTGAAAAAGGTGTGCTCAGCGTCGTCCGATACACCGGGGCAATTGTGGCAGTCGGGGAACGGCGCTTTCCCTATGGAGGTATAGCGCGGAAGTACTCGTGACCCGTTAAAAATTGGGTCATGTAGTACTCTACCTCTCCATGCCGTCGCTCCGTCCACGGTCTGACCAGAGGGATAAGCCTTGCGGTCCATCGTCCTCTGGTCTCGTGGTCCCAGGTCTCTTGCCGTGCGAGTGCGTTCCTCGTTGGCAATTGGCTCCCGGTCTTCGCCTGCCCGTCGCCTCTTGTAGATCGCTCGGCGCTCCGTTGCCAAAATAGCAATGGGTATGACGCCGGCGGCCACAAGTACTGAAGGTTCGGAGACCGTCCGATATGCGAAAGCGATTCGCAAGGCTGCGGTGCGTTGCACCTGCGCGAGCCGCTTCCGGTTTCTTGCAATTCTTAATGCCTGGGCCCACACTTCCGAGTCGTATAATAGGATGGAATGCACCGTGGACATCGGCGATCGCCGTCTGTTGGCCTTCGGTCCGCCGACATTCGCCATGAGCCGGCTGAGAGCAGTTACGGCTCTCGCTGCTTTGTCGGCAGCTCTACGAAGCAATAATATTAATAATTTATTCCCCAACCCCTTCTCAGACACACGTGTGTCTGAAGGTTAATAATTACGTGGAGTGAATAATTACTGTTTACTTCTTTCCACAAAAATCGCCGCCCCAAAACCGCGATCGCGAATAGGCATCACCATTTGTAAGTTTCCTATTACCTTCCTTTCCTTTCAAGAAAGAAGAAAGAGGGAACGAGCCCAGCAGCCATCAGCCCAGCAGTCACAAGCCCAGCAGCCACCTGCCCAGCAGCCACTGACAGCGCAGAAGAATGAAGAAACCTGCACTTTCCCCCGTTCAGCCCTTCGGGGACTCGGGAATTTCAAGGTTAACGGTATGTAACTTCGGTTACTACCAATTTTTGGAAAGTGCAGGCCAAAGAAGAACGAAGAGGTCTTCGGAGGAAGAAGAGGGAGAAGAAGAAGGAAGACCAACCACTCGCCTCAACATCACGGACTGGAGTCCGGAACAGAGCCCAGCAGTAATGCGTCCTGAAGGGCAGCCATACCAGAAGCGGATGAAGAGCTTCTACACAACCTCTCCTATTTCAAAACTTACAGTAAGACAAAATAACCCAGCAATTGCGACTCCTCCGGAAAAGGGGACGCATTGCTCCCTCCTTAAAGCTAGTGCCTCGCTGTGGCGTATTCCTGCTAGCCTATTAAAGAGTTAGCACCGAAAGGACTTCAGTGGACGGTCTGAAGGGGAATTACGTCGGGAGGACAGGCTTTATAAGCCTAGCCTTCCGCGGTCGGCCCATGAAATGGGTTCGATAACGCTGGTTTAACAACGGATTGGAATGCAATTAAATCCGTCTTAAATTCACTAAATTAATAATAAACAAAACTTGAAAAACTAAATCCGAGATTAAAAATAACCCTTTTAAAAAAAACAAGCCCGATTAGAATGATCCAGCAGCAAGGGACTCTGCCCAGGTTCTGCGATAAAGTAGGGAGTAATAAACTGCCAACTTTGCATTCCATTCCATTCCATAATAATTTATTTCCATAATAAAATAATATAAAAACAAAATGACGCAATAATAAATACAAATTCCTTTTTCGTGAATGTTGTTCGGGAAGCCATAATTAAATCACTTTACATCGAATGAATTATACGGAATAGGTTAAATAAAATACTGGACCCGTACCATATAATAGGCTCACAGCAAAAGATTAACTGAATATGACTGCTTTAGTTTACAGTAACGTGGTACACGAAGAAGTAAAAAAGTACATATGTAAGAAAAAAGGAACCGTCAAAATATTTCTGTAGATACACTACGATATTGACGAGTCATTTCCGTTTGTCATTATGAGCGATAAAATTTTGCATTGCAGTAGTCATAATAATCGATATGTCATTACTTATATAGACAATATATATACTGTATTTATGTATTAACAGATTACCAAGAGACAAGGTTTTGGTCACTATATTCGATATATCATGTTCGATTTATGTATATTCGATGTATGTATATTCGATATATCATAAACAGATATATATATAGGTATATATTTTCTGTATATATTACTTCTCCGTCTCGATAACTCTTTAGCAGATCTGCAGCTCTAGAAAGGAAAGCATTGTAATCGGTCATTTGAGCATATGCGGTTTTCACCGGATCTTGACGTTTGGATACCTAACGAAACCAAGAAACCGGATGGAAATTTTCCGGATGTTAATGTTCGTGTGTGTATGTTCGGTGTTGGCCTCTTTTTAATCTTATACCTCTAGAACTACCGGACCGATTTTGATCAGAGTTGCTCAAATTTCAATATTTAGGTCATTGATACAATTATATTTTCAACTTAAAAGATCAACAATAAGGTCACCCTTAGTATCTTGAGATTTCGCCTTATTAGTCATATTTTTCTTTTTTAAACATTTGCTAACAATTAAATAATAATATTTGCAAATTATTATTTTTTTTCAAAATCGGAAAAAAAAAACATTAACATTGTCTGTGTGGTTCTTTCTTCACGTTAAAACAAACCAAATAACCGACCGATCGATTTCAAATTTGAAAGTTACATTTTTGTTTTAACGAGGAAGGCTTTAAGGGATAGATTAAGGCCCTAGCTACGTTGAAGTATTAAAAATATTTTTTATTTCTTCTGTGTTATTATATAGCAGATCCGGCAATGCTTCGCTATTGCTAGATTTGAGTATATATATATATATATAGATTAAATGAACACAATTGAAAGTTTTGTAAAACATTAACAAAATGAACATAACGGAACTTCACAAAATTTAACCTTTCCCTTTTACCCTTTCTCCCTTTTCCCTTTCACCCCTTTTCTTTTCCCTATTTTTCCTTTTTCCCATTTTCATTTTTACATAACTGCTTTTCCCCCATTTTGGCCTTTATTTTTCCCTATTTCCCGCCTTATTTACCCTTCCCCTTTTCCATTCTCGCTTTCGTTGTTCATTTTCTCCTTTCCATTTACTTTTTCCCGTTTTCCCCTTTTTTATTTTTTCATTTTCCCCTTCTTCCATTTCACCTTTTTCGATGTTTTCCCCTTTTTTCGAATTTTCCCTTTCTCTCTTTTTCCCCGCGCGTAAATCGGTCCAGTAGTTTTTTAGTCTATAGCGGACACATATCGGAAACATTGAAATGGAATCGTAAAATATTTAGTATAGCGTGTGTTGCTTTTATGTACAACAGATAGCGCTGTTTTTAAAATAAAAACCATCTTTGGTGTGACATCTTGGGTATATAAATCGTAGGTATATAAAAACAGGCGCGTATTCGAATGCAACGTTGTGTCAAAATTTCAAAGCAATCGGTGAAGAACTTTCGGAGATTTATGATGTTGAACAAAGGAACATTAACATTTTTATTTATATAAAGATTAATTCATAAAACAACATTACATAAATGAATTTTTTGTTAAAGTTTAATAATAATATTTTCTAGTAAATTTTAAAAATATTTTTTTAAGAACAAATATTCTTCACTGGTTCTAATAAGTAATAATAAAAAATGACAGTAAATATTATAAAGAAATAAACCCATGCGAAGGTTTAAACACTGTTTATTATAAAATTTAACTATTTTTTTGAAGTATATAATTGTATACTGCTGTTTTAACATAGTTAAAATGTAACAGATCGTTATATAACAAAATTAGTAACTTATGGTTTTGTTTTTACAAGTTTTCTTTAAACAGTTCAGTTTATGTTAGGTTAACCTTCACCATACGCCAGCAATGTTAAATAGTTTTAACTTTTTAGGTCGTAGATCGTTTTTAGTATACGGTCAAGGTACACGCACGCGCTCGCGAGCGAACACACACACACACCAAATAATATTCTTATTAAATTATTAAATAATAATTTAAAAAAATATTCAAGTTCACTCCATTATATAACTGTAACAAAAAAATTCATTTATGTAATATTGTTTTATGAATTAATCTTTATATAAATAAAAATGTAAATGTTCCTTTATTTAAAATCTTATATCTCCGAAAGTTCTTCACCGATTGCTATGAAATTTTGACACAACGTTGCATTCGAATACACGCGTATTTTTATATACCTAAGATGTCACAACTGTGACAGGTAAATACGTGTTTTTTTTTAAAAAAACAGTGATATCTGTTGAACGTAAAAGAAAAACACGCTATACTAAATATTTTACGATTCCATTTCAATGTTTCCGATATGTGTGTCCGCTGTAGATTAAAAAACTACTGGAAAGATTTACGCGCGGGGGAAATGGGAGAAAGGGAAAAATTGCAAAAAAAGAAGGGAAAAATCTAAAAAGATAAATGGGAAGAAGGGGAAAATGGAAAAAGGGGGGAAACGGGGAAAAGGAAATGTAAACGGCAAAGGAGAAACCATAATGGGGGAAATAAGAATGCGAAAGGGAACCAAAAGAAAAAAGAAGTGGGGAGGTAAGGGGAAATGGATGAGGGAAACTGAGGAAAGGAAAAAAGGAAAAAATTGTGGTAAGTTAAGGGAGCATGGTAAAAATTAAAATGGTGGTTATGGGAAAGGGAGAAACGGTAAAAGGGTAAGAAATTTTGTGAAGTTCTGTAATGTTGATTTTGTTAATGTTTTATCAAACTTTCAATTGTATTGATTTAATCTATATATATATATATACTCAAATTAGCATTAGCGAACCATGGTCGGGTCTGCTAGTATATATATCTATATATATAAAAATGAATGTTTGTCTGTCTGTATGTCTCTTATGCCTTCCTAAACCGTTCATCCGATAGCGATGAAACTTTGGGGAACGGATGGACGCATGCCAGGGAAGGTTTCTGAATTACTTTGGACCCGCTAGGCGGCGCTGGCATCGAGATATATCGAAAAATTTATTTACCGTCCGAATTTGCTCATATTCAGAATATGTATTACATGAAAAGAAATACCTCTGCAAAATAATTGACCCGCTAAATGGCGCTAGGGTTGAGATATTTAGAAAAAATTATATATGGTCCGATTTGGGTCATATTTAAAATATATATTAATTTTGTTAAAAGAAAATTTTTGCAAAAAATTTATCTGCTAGGTGGAGCTAGTAGCGAGATATTTACGAAACAAGCAAATATAAAAAAAAAAAAAACAGATTTTATTCTTCTATATATTTAAAAGCAATGTTCGTATGTGTTTCTGCATTAGACTAAAGAACTACTGGACCGATTTACGCGCGGGTTTTTGTAAAATGATCCTCGTTGTCCGGAAAAAGTTTAAAGCTATTGAAATCCTCGATTTGACCAGTAGAAAGAAATTTAGGGGTATTTTGAATCGACTGCGGTGTTTAATGAGTAGTGTGAATTAAATCCGATAGGTAGTGCTGTTTTGACAATTGGATTTATTTACAATCGGAATTTTATAAAGTGAAAGGTTAAATTTTGTGAAGTTCCGTAATGTTTTGTAAGTTTCTTTACGTTCTATATTAATTGTGATTATTTTGCAGCCATTCCTCTTTTCGTTTAAAAGTTATTTTCTAATGGTTTGAATTAAATCCGATAGGTAGTGCTGTTGTTTTGCCAGTTGGATTTATTTACAGTTTTTTAATGTTTTATCAAACTTTCAATTGTGTTCATTTAATCTATATATATATATATACATACTCAAATCTAGAAATAGCGAAACATTGCCCGGTATGCTAATTCATCATAAATGTTTACAAAAAGCTTGTATTTTATATTAAAAACAATTTAGTTTAAATCGCTCTAAATACAATAGCCACAACTTATTTTCCATGGTTTATATTACAGGTTGCTAAAACTGTAGTCAACTACTTTAATTTACTCAATAAACCGCCAGAATTTTTTTTTTTTTGGGTCTTGATAATATTGCTACATAAGCTTGAAGGTTGTGCATGGAATATGGAAATGGAATTTTGTAGCGTATAAAAAATATCTGACCGGGATTCGAACTCGGAACCTCCCGATGAAAGACCGAAACGCTACCACTCTGCCATGGAGATCTGTGGAATTGTTACATTTTAATGTTACTTTCACGTTGTTTTAGTGAGAATTTTTCTGTTTAGTGTTAAATTAAAAATGTACAACACAAATAAATATGCAACAGAAGAAAAAACTTATTGCTGTTGATTGGATGTATAAGAGTTCAAACGTAAAATAGTTCAAAAGAGTTCAAACGTGAAAATATGACACAAATTTGTTTAACCTTTTTGGGTAAGGAAGTAAAATTAGTAGCAAATACTTCAAAATTGGGGTAAAACCCTTTTTCACCAGGTCAGTCTTCTAGAGTAGGGGAGCATTAGATTCAAAACATGAAAATACCGGATTGGGGTGAAAAATAAACTTTTAACCTTTATTCAAACATCTGATTATTTAGTATTAATTGAAAATTATAATTAAGATAATTTTTGGATTTTCTAGTTTAATTTCTGTTTAATTTTATTCAGTTATTCTGGAATTTCTGTTTAATTTTATTTACATTAATGTTAACTACATAGTGACTGAAAAGTAAACTCTCACAAGAACACTGAGGCATATATGTCCGAACTTTAATTTTGTTTTTGTCTTCAGTCATTTGACTGGTTTGATGCAGCTCTCCAAGATTCCCTATCTAGTGCTAGTCGTTTCATTTCAGTAAATCCCTAACAATTTCTTTTACATATTCCAAACGTGGTCTGCCTACACAATTTTATCCTTCGACCTGTCCCTCCAATATTAAAGCGACTATTCCAGAATGCCTTAATATATGGCCTATAAGTCTGTCTTTTCTTTTAACTATATTTTTCCAAATGCTTCTTTCTTCATCTATTTGCCGCAACACCTCTTCATTTATCACTTTATCCACCCGTCTGATTTTTAACATTCTCCTATAGCACCGCATTTCAAAAGCTTCTAATCTTTTCTTCTCAGATACTCCGATCGTCCAAGTTTTTTCCAAGTAATTTGTTTTTCTCCCAAGCATATCCTCAGGAGCACAAGGTAGCCCGTTGTCCAATCTGCGTTTACCCACCGCAATGCGATTAGGTGGTCTAATTGAGTAATGGTAATAGAAGTGGATTATATCGAACTCTTCAAAGAACTGAATACGAATTCGATATTCGGAAGGTGTATTCGATAATTTTCCTTCGATCACTTTCGATATGCATCCCGATACAAGTAAAAGGAAATCGAATTCAAAGTACTCGGTTGGATTCGTTTTGATAGCTATACGGGTTCTGTGTATTCAAAGGCATCTGTTCGGCCGGCCTTCCCTTACCTTGCTATACTTTAACAAAACTTTGGTGTAAAAATCTAGAAGAAGTTTGTTAATGAAGGAGAGATCAAGATGAAGTAAAGAGAGGTAAAGCACAATTGTAAGAAAAGGGTAGCGATAACGGCTGGACCGACTGCTCAGCCGTTATCGCTGATTTTTTTTAATTTTTAAGCTTGATTGAAGAAATAAAATAATATTTTATGCTAAAATGAAAGTTTCGGTGATGTAAATGTTTTATTCTGACCGGAATATTTGGGGTTTTCTCACAGATATCTTGGAAAAATTGAAAACTTTAAATTAGAGAGCTTGAAAGGATCAATCGGGGTTTTGATCTGCAAGTTAATTGGAGAACCGAAAGGAATAGCACATAGTTGCTAGTTTCCTTAGATTGTTAGTCCTGCGGAGGATAGCTGAGGAGGTCTGTTGCTATTATAGATATCTAGATAGAATAGCAACCCGGATGGCTAGGGTCCCGTCTGGGTGCTTACTTCGCAAAGATATGCGTTCTGGCACAGAGGACCGAGTAGCTGAGATATTCGGTGTTAGGATGAGAATGAATGTGTTGAGAACTCTGTGATATGATATAGCTGCAATGCGAGAGGAATGACCTCCATCGAAAAAGCGGACCAGGACATAGTGTATTGATGATTGGATGTCGTGGAGTGTGTCGTGTGATTTTAGTTTGATGCGAGGTACCTTGTGGGTGTGTGAGGTCGGTGTCTGTCGACTGTGGTGTGTAAACGTGTGTGAGGGCGTATTTTCCCATTCCTGAAGTAATGCACACCAGCTGTTCCAGGAAGGATGGGTAGCCAGGGATGGAGATTTAGTCGGTAGTGCGCAGGAACACATACGGATTTAATAATATTTTGGGGAACCTGTTATCGAGCCCGACACTGCATAGGCGCCCGTAAATGGGGTTCCTCCACCTCATAAAAATAATGGGGGGGCAGAGAAAGATAGGATATGTCTTCAGAGAAGCTTATTAAATTTGAGAATTCCTTTACTGTTACTATTCCGTAGAATGGTAAAAAGGAAATATTTTATGCACCTTATGATTTATTCGAAAAACCTTTCGTTCTAGATATATAATCAAAAAATGTGTTCAGTAAAAGGAAGCAGGAATGCATTACAGATAGCTCGTAAATGAGTTACACCCATGTAGATTATCATTTTGACATTCAAACTTGTATAAAAATAAAAAACACCAAAAAAAAACTTATACCATTATAGTATCTAGGATGTAAGGGGTATATCGAAATGAAACAATTAGCACTAGATAGGGAATCTTGGAGAGCTGCATTAAACCAGTCAAATGACTGAAGACAAAAAATAATATTGTTTACACAAATTATATCAATACCAACGGTGCCAAATGTTAAGAAAATTTTGTATTTTGTATTTTTATTTATTATTTTCCATTTTTTTTAAATTAAAATTCTGAAAATATAATGCTTAGATTCACGATACCTAATTTGATCGTTTTCTTTAACAGCTATTAATAATATACGTACATTTCTAATATTAGATAAAAAGTCTAAAAAAACACACCTGTTCGAAAACAGACACAAAATCGGCATCGGTTTGTAATTCCCACTGTTTTGTACTCTTGTTCTGTTTTATATTCAGTACACTCCCACTCTATATTTAAAATAACATCAAGTTATTTTTATGTCTTGGAATGCTAGGTAAACGTTAAGAAATTACTATAATTACGTCCTGGTTGAATTTTTTCAACAACTCTGTAGTAATGCTGATCTGTTTCATAAAAAAATTTAAAAAAATACAAAATATTATTGAATTCATATTATATATTTATTATGAATTTAATATCTTTATTTAAAACTAGCAGATCCGACAATGCGTAGGTAGTTATTGCTATGTTTGAGTATATATATATATATATATATATATATATATATATATATATAGAGTTATTCAGGAGGATAGGGCAATACTTTGACAACTCATTATAGAAGCTAAAAATAAGAAAAACGTTCATAGGTCCGTAAACGCTTCGTTAGCGAGTTATACAGGATGAAAGATTTCGCCCAAGTTTCAGTTCCTCTGGGTAAATTAAGGCTTTCTGAAATTCTGGGAAGGTCAATTAAGGGGAAAATTTAGTTGTTTCTTATATTTTTTGAGCTAGGAAATAAAAAAAAATAGGTCCCAGAACTGTATCTCTCTTAGTTTCTAAGATATCCCATGTAAAACGCCAAAAATAGGGTCAAAAAACACATTTTTTTTTTACGTTTGACGTACAATAACGTTGTTAAATTGGAAATAAATCGTACATTTTAAACCTAAATTGTAGAGAATTTAATTATAAGAAGATTGATGTAAATAATGTCAACAAAAAAGAAATAAAATTTTAAACACGTCGACTTTTATTAACAACAAAACCGACGAAAACTTAGAAGAAAATGTTACAAAGTAGAAAACAGATGTGTCTAGTATGTACAATAATTTTAGACCTACGGAAAACAAAGTTGGCAACACTGATTTTTTTCATCACAATTTGTTTAAATACTACTCATTCTTGTCAGTTAATTGTGGTAATGTGTTAAATAACCTTTCGCTGATCAATCGTGTTTGCAGTATTACGTCGAATTCTTATCGTAAAAATTTAAGAAAACCGTTCAGAAGTGTAATTTTGTATTCATTTTACAGCGCATAAAAATCAAGTCTGTTAAAAAAAGTGAAATTCTGTTTAGTTTAGTTTTGAAAAATGTTGCGTATCCACTAATGCCGAATATGCCGACGTGATTTTCATGTATGGATTTTGCGATGGAAGTGCTGCGGCAGCGATTACGAAATATCGACATTGGTATTCTCGTCGTAACCCACCGGGTTGGTCTAGTGGTCAACGCGTCTTCCCAAATCAGCTGGAAGTCGAGAGTTCCAGCGTTCAAGTCCTATTAAAGCCAGCTATTTTTACACGGACTTGAATACTAGATCGTGGATAACGGTGTTCTTTGGTGGTTGAGTTTCAATTAAACACACATCTCAGGTGTGGTCAAACTGAGAATATACAAGACTACACTTCATTCACACTCATACATATCATCCTCCTTCATCCTCTGAAGTATTATCTAAACGGTAGTTACCGGAGGCTAAACAGGAAAAAGAAAGAAAAGGTATTCTCGTCGTGTTGTACGAAATCGTAAAGTATTTATTAGAATTTTTAATAATCTTCGTGAGAACGGTACGCTTTCCAGCGCTCATATTTCATCTGAACGACAAGCAAATCGTGCTGATGAAGATGATAACATTCAGCAGATGGTTGAAGGTAGTTCGGCAACGATCACACGATTAATTGCAACACGGCTCAATATTTCTCAAAGTAGAGTATGCAGGACATTAAATAATAATGGATTGCATCCTTTTCATATTCAGAAAGTGCAACATCTCCAGCCTGGTGACTACGCCAGCCGGCTGCATTTTTGTCAACGGGTTAATAGGAATCGACATTTAATTCCGTTTATACTATTTTTAGATGAAGCTACTTTCACTCGTAACGGAATAAACAACACACAGAATGCGCATCGGTGGTCTGAAGAAAACCCACATCCTACAGTGGAAAAAATTTCCAGCAACGATTTTCAGTGAATGTTTGGTGCGGTATCATAGACGACCAATTAATTGGTCCTTTCATACTACAACATCGTGTCACAGGGAGAAATTATCTGGAATTTTTACGTAATGAATTTATTATATTGCTGGAAAATATCCCTTTAGCAAAATGAATTGAAATGTATTACCAACTTGATGGAGCTCCTACACATTTCACATTCTTTTTTTTGTAACATTTTCTTGTAATTTTTTGTCGGTTTTGTTGATAATAAGAGTCGACATGTTTAAAATTTTATTTCTTTTTTGTTGACATTATTTATATCAATCTTCTTATAATTAAATTCTCTACAATCTATGTTAAAGAAATGTATGATTTATTTCCAATTTAACAATGTTATTGTACGTCAAACGTAAAAAAAATGTGTTTTTTTACCCTAGTTTTGGCGTTCAAAATCAAATGATCTAAAATTTACTCCCACCAACTTTACTTAATCATTTTTATCGTTTAATGTTATTGAATACATATTTTTTACTGTTTTTTTGTTGAAAGTATGTAATTTTGATGAGAATTACGCATAATTTTTATTTCGTTTAGAGTCCCGTAGCTTAATTTTAATCGCTTCCAATTAAAATACAACTGCACCAATCGGAATTAAATTAAATTTAAATTTTTTACACATTAAATTTTTACACAGTGTAGACTCATTTTATTATTTTGCAATGAATAGATTAATCCAAACCAATTAAGCAATATTTATCTGAATTTCAATATGATAAGTACTTGAAAAGTGTTTAATTTTAAGCAAAATATTTTACAGAGGATTAAAAATAAAGAAAATATTAAAAATGAGGCTGGCTTAATTGACAATTATACACGCGAGCGCGAGCGCACACACAAATAATAGATACGTATATGTGTATATTAAATTAAAAAGTAGAAAAAAAAAACGTAATTAAATTATAAAATATCATATATTATTTTAACAGTACATATTTAAGTGACACACTTCTCCCGTTTAAAATATTATACCATATATTTTCTACGTCTTTTTTCTGTCTATTTATTTCTCTCTCATTATGCTTACGTTTGTTTCATTTCTTTTCTTTTTTTTAATAAAAATGAGAACAAATAAATGAAGCAATTAGATTTATGCAAGATATACTTCAATTTACAGGGAAAATAAATGTAAAAAGAAAAAACTGAATCTTCTGCATCCGGTTCTACTTTCACAAAAATAAATGCTCTTGATAATTTTGCATTAACGTTTTCTAAATTGTTATTTATTTAATTAATTAGTTTTTTTATTTTTATTTATGTATAATACCTTCACGTGTTTTCCTTTCTCTCTTTTTCTGTTTAGCCTCCGGAACCGCCCCTTAAGGTATTATTTCAGAGGATGATATGAATGAATGTAAATGAAGTGTAGTTTTGTACAGCCTCAGGTCAACCACTCCTAAGCCACCGGGTTGGTCTAGTGATGAACGCGTCTTCCCAAATCAGCTGATTTGGAAGTCGAGAGTTCCAGCGTTCAAGTCCTAGTAAAGCCAGCTATTTTTACACGGATTTGAATACTAGATCGTGGATACCGGTGTTCTTTGGTGGTTGGGTTTCAATTAACCACACATCTCAGGAACGGTAGAACTGAGAATGTACAAGACTACACTTCATTCACACTCATACATATCATCCTCATTCATCCTCTGAAGTATTATCTAAACGGTAGTTACTGGAGGCTAAACAGGAAAAAGAGAGAGAGAGGTCAACCACTCCTGTGATGTGTAGTTAATTGAAACCCAACCACCAAAGAACATGTTTACCGCAACGTTATTTCATATTTTTATATTTTAAATAATTATTTAAATAATAGTAATGAAAATATTTACGATCTATTCTTCGAACAGACCGTAAATGGTGAAATATACAGGAATATTGTGCGCCAATTTGTGTCCCTTCTGGAACCTCATGAACGGTATTGCAGGTTTCAGCAAGACGGCGCTACATGCCACACCTCTCGAGAAACCGTAGATTTTCTGCAAGAGTTCTTCGATGATCGAATAATAAGCAAGGGCTTATGGCCTCCAAGGTCCCCAGACCTCACATCTCCACACTGCTTTTTGTGGGGCTATATTAAGTCCGAGGCCTTCAAAAACAATGCTCATACTATTGATGAATTTAAAGTCAATATTACAGACTTAATGACGAATATTTCCGATGCGACTCTTAAAAAGGTTTCTGCTAATATGCTGAAATGAGTCCGTGCGTGTATAACCGCAAGGGGTGGGCATTTTAAGTATATTCTTTAACGATTATGTAAGTAATAGCTTTTTATTAAATCTCTTTTGTAAGTAACAAATACGTTATTTTATTCCACCTAAATTTCCGTTTCTTAAATTACATTATAATTGGGTAACAGGACTAAAAAATCACTCTGTATAATAGTATATATAATTATATTATTCAATTCCATTTTAATTGAATGGTATTTTTTTACTCTTCTTAGCTCAAAACGTAAAGAAAATTAACTTTCACCCCCAATTAAATCATGCGACCGAAAGTAATACCGTGTTTTTTACCGTGACAAGTCGGTAACAAAAAAATGTATTCAAATAAATATTATTGTACATATAATATGTAGTAGAAATAACAAAGATGGACCACTGAATGTGAAAATAGGAGGAGAAAAGATTATGGAGGTAGAAGAATTTTGTTATTTGGGAAGTAGAATTACTAAAGATGGACGAATCAGGATCGATATAAAATGCCGAATAGCACTAGCGAAACGAGCCTTAAGTAAGAAATATAATTTGTTTACATCAAAAATTAATTTAAATGTCAGGAAAAGATTTTTGAAAGTGTATGTTTGGAGTGTCGCTTTATATGGAAGTGAAACTTGGACGATCGGAGTATCTGAGAAGAAAAGATTAGAAGCTTTTGAAATGCGGTGCTATAGGAGAATGTTAAAAATCAGACGGGTGGATAAAGTGACAAATGAAGAGATGTTGCGACAAACAGATGAAGAAAGAAGCATTTGGAAAAATATAGTTAAAAAAAGAGACAGACTTATAGGCCACATACTAAGGCATCTTGGAATAGTCGCGTTAATATTGGAAGGACAGGTAGAAGGGAAAAATTGTGTAGGCAGGCCACGTTTGGAATATGTAAAACAAATTGTTAGGGATGTAGGATGTAGAGGGTATACTGAAATGAAACGACTAGCACTAGATAGGGAATCTTGGAGAGCTGCATCAAACCAGTCAAATGACTAAAGACAAAAAAAAATATAATATGGTTAAAATATTATGTAAATATAAAACGTAATATTTTAAATAAGGTGGAAATTGTATTTTCAATTAAATAAATACAATAGTGATTATATTAATATAAAACAAACAGCACCTGTATTATTAGTAAAGAAGCAAAATTATTTGCATATGTTTATAACGTAATTCAGATAAATTAAATAAAGGAAGCGGTTTTTATTTTCAGTTCTTTATCACAATTATCAAACCATATGTTATCATAATTGTTATATTTTCTATTAATAACATGTTTATTTTTTCTAAATTTATCTTTTATATATATATATATATGGTACGGCAATTTTATAATCTTTTATTTTATACATAACCACAATAAATATTCTACTCCTCTAACTGTTTACCAAGTTATGTATTTTACAAATTAAATTTTTTTTTTTTTTTTTTTTTGTCTTCACTCATTTGACTGGTTTGTAGCAGCTCTCCAAGATTCCCTATCTACTTCTAGTCCTTTCAATTCAGTATACCGTCTACATCCTACATCCCCAACAATTTGTTTTACATACTCCAAACGTGGCCTGCCTACACAATTTTTCCCTTCTACCTGTCCTTCCAATATTAAAGCGACTATTCCAGGATGCCTTAGTATGTGGCCTATAAGTCTGTCTCTTCTTTTAACTATATTTTTCCAAACGCTTCTTTCTTCATCTATTTGCCGCAATACCTCTTCATTTGTCACTTTATCCACCCGTCTGATTTTTAACATTCTCCTATAGCACCGCATTTCAAAAGCTTCTAATCTTTTCTTCTCAGGTACTTCGATCGTCCATGTTTCACTTCCATATAAAGCGACACTCCAAACATACACTTTAAAAATCTTTTCCTGACATTTAAATTAATTTTTGATGTAAACAAATTATATTTCTTACTGAAGGCTCGTTTAGCTTGTGCTATTCGGCATTTTATATCGCTCCTGCTTCGTCCATCTTTAGTAATTTTACTTCCCAAATAACAAAATTCTTCTACCTCCATAATCTTTTCTCCTCCTATTTTCACATTCAGTGGTCCATCTTTGTTATTTCTACTACATTTCATTACTTTTGTTTTTTTCTTGTTTATTTTCATGCGATAGTTCTTGCGTAGGACTTCATCTATGCCGTTCATTGTTTCTTCTAAATCCTTTTTAGTCTCGGCTAGAATTACTATATCATCAGCAAATCGTAGCATCTTTATCTTTTCACCTTGTACTGTTACTCCGAATCTAAATTGTTCTTTAACATCATTAACCGCTAGTTCCATGTAAAGATTAAAAAGTAACGGAGATAGGGAACATCCTTGTCGGACTCCCTTTCTTGTTAGGGCTTCTTTCTTATGTTCTTCAATTGTTATTGTTGCTGTTTGGTTCCTGTACATGTTAGCAATTGTTCTTCTACCTCTGTATTTGAACCCTAATTTTTTTAAAATGCTGAACATTTTATTCCAGTCTACGTTATCGAAAGCCTTTTCTAGGTCTATAAACGCCAAGTATGTCGGTTTGTTTTTCTTTAATCTTCCTTCTACTATTAATCTGAGGCCTAAAATTGCTTCCCTTGTCCCTATACTTTTCCTGAAACCAAATCGGTCTTCTTCTAACACTTCTTCCACTCTCCTCTCAATTCTTCTGTATAAAATTCTAGTTAAGATTTTTGATGCATGACTAGTTAAACTAATTGTTCTGTATTCTTCACATTTATCTGCCCCTGCTTTCTTTGGTATCATAACTATAACACTTTTTTTGAAGTCTGATGGAAATTCCCCATTTTCATAAATATTACACACCAGTTTGTATAATCTATCAATCGCTTCCTCACTTTCAGATGCACAGTTTACATACACATCTTAATTTAAAATATTTATATTTTTATTTAAAGATGTTATATTTTCGTTTATCTAATTCAATGATTCTAACTGAAGCACGCACGCATACCGTATTTAATTCGCGCGGGTGTGAGAGTACTAGAGCGGCCAGTTTAAATATTTTTTTTACACTTTAAATATTATTAATTTATTTAATTCTATCGCTCACCTGTGACGTCACAACATAGCAGTCGATTACAACATACGGATTATAATACTAAATCGTAGACAACCGGTGGGTGTTCTTTGGTGGTTGGGTTTCAATTAACTACACATCTTCGGAATGGTCGATCTGACACTGTACAATACTATTTTATGTACAATCGGAACGGAACGGAACGGAATGCAAGAATGACGGGAGTTTCAATATTTCTCCCTACAGATCGCATAGCCTGGACAATGTTCCTTGCTGCTGTATCTTTCTATTATCGGGCGGATTCCATCGGTTATTTAATGTCGGTTATAAATTTTAAGTTTTATATACGGACGGATTTGGTAATTTGCGTTCCTATCCGTACGGACAATCGTGAAATTTATTTACCGGTTCTGACCGTGAGAGATTAAGTTTTTGAGCCTAGTAATCCCGGCGTGATTCCCCTTCAGTCCATCCTCTGAAGTCCTTTCGGTACCAGCACGTATGGGCTTTCAGGAGTGCCCCTAACGGAGCTCTGGTTATTTGAAGGGAGAAATGCGCCCCGTTCTCCGGAAGTAGTCGCATACGCTGACTAAATGAAATTGTGGTCTTTTTGTGGAACGGTGTGGGGCGATGTCTAGCTTTTTATAATTTTAACAAAATTTAATTGCGAAAACGGTCACTTTGCGGCCGGAATTTTCACGCGGTTTCCATTCATAGTTTACGCGATATAGAGGCTCCTAAGCCTGATTTGTCATTTTTGACTCTCGTACCGCCTCTTCGCGGTATTTCGTTTAATACGGCATAAGGCCGTTTTCTTATACTCTGTGGAATACGGTCCTCTCGGTAGATATCCCGGAGATGGCCGTGTTCGGACACAGCCGCTCTCCCGAACAGTCTGCGTGTCTGCGCCATACCCACCTCGGATACGGTGTGTAGTCGCGGATCGTAGCGAAGAGTGACGTTTCTGAAGAAACACGGTGCTCCAAATATCGTCCGCAACGCTATGTTTTGGACGGCTTCTAATCTCTTTTGAAGCGTGGAATTCAACAAAGCTTCCCATGCCGGGTAAACATATGTTAAAATCGGCTTGACGTATAGCCGAAAAATGAGCAATTTGGTCGCCAGTGGATATGGGCTGGCACGGTTCAGTACCGGGTATAGTGAGGCCCTGACGGCCTTTGTCCTTATGTACATTCGTACATATTCGTCCCTAAAGTAAATAATACCTTACGTTATTTCTAGAGGCTAAACAGAAATATCAGATGGGGCTGTGTCGGGGCACACGGCCGTTGTTTTACCGTGAAACATTACATACCTTGGATGAAATTCCTTCGAGCTACAGACCGATTTAAGAGTTAAATGGGAAAGCCACCATCGAGTGATATCGACATCCGTTTGAGCGTGACAGCGTCGGGATTATATTACCATTTATCGATTTGTTACAGGTACTACATAAACAAAATGGCTCTTCATTTTCGCCGGGGAATTTAGTCTGAAGAAAAGGATTCTTGCGAGATTTCGCCCGCTTTTAAATCTTTGCCAAACCAAAGTCGATCTCAAACACTGAAAGATAGACCAAACGGATTGTTTTCAAATACCGTTTTGAAGCGTTTGTTTTCTGCACACCAATAGTCCGGCATCGCATCAATTCAACTGACGTTGATTCAGCCCGCGGATGTCTTCGAAAGATGCATGGGTGTTATCTTCTCTCGTTATGTTCATTAGTTCGGGTACAACAGGGGTAGAAATGCTCGCATCGTCGGCGTCGTTCACTGAGCGCGCAGTACCGGCTTTGCGATTCCTGGAACAGTCTCGTTTGCTCGGCACCGGATATCAGGGTACCTGTGCGTGGCCCATAACCCCTCCTTTCCAACAATATGCGTAATTTATATTTCCGGCTGGCTGTTGCGCGGGCTGAGGCTGACATATTGAATTTTTATACTTTTTTACAAGTTTATTTTAATTTTTACACGTAAATATTGTCCAAAATACATTTATTATTACTTAAAACGATCTATCTCGGCAAACTCTAAACACAAACACACGAATCATCACCGCGTTATAATGTCTAACTCGTGAGCTACACTGAATGGAAATGAGCGAGAGCGCCAGTTTTGGCCGATTTATGCTTTGCCCTCTCCACACCAACCACCTCGCTAGTGACGCACACTCAATGTCGTAACGGCGAGCTTACCAAGTTATAAAATTACTACTCGTTTACGTCTCTGAGACTAATAGTTGGAAAGTTATTGAAGGAGGACGATATAGACCTTTTCGTAACGCTACAAATTTCTGTTCCCGTACCCGTATATGTCGGTGTGTTTTTGAAGTCGTTTTACGTCAAAAAGAGGGAGAGATGAATACAAAAGCTGTACGTCAGTGCTACACTAGCGCTTGTAGTGGTGAGGGCGGTACTAGTGACATAGTATTTGACCACTAGTTTATTTAGATCATTTTTTTTTTAGATGGGTGTTCGATTTCGTAAAAAAATTTATTGCGGAATATTACTATTTTTTAATCGTTAACAAATATGCCTAAGAATAACATGACCTTAATAAAAGGAAATCTCAAGATACTGAGGATAACCTTGCTCTACAGCTTTACCCACTTGATCTTTTAATTTGAAAATTTAAAGTCATCAGTCCCCCATATATAGAAGTAATTTGATCAAGTTTGGTCAAAATCAGTTCAGTAGTTCTGGAGATAAGATAATTTAGGATGCAACAACAAACAAACACACACACACACACGCACACACACACACACACACACACACACACACACACACACACACGCACACACACACACACACACACACACACATACGTACAAAAAATCATCCAGAAAATTTCCGGTTTTTTTTTGTTCTGAATTCCTTAGGTGCGAAAATGTAAAGATCTGATGAAAACCGCCTTTCTTCAAATTGGACCGATTACAACACGTTACCTTCTATAACTATATTGGCAAACGGAAAATTAAAAGCTGACAAAGTTATAATACTTTCCTGCCATTGATTATTTATTTTTATATAGTGGAAAAATATAGATTTATGAGAAAAAGGTATCTAAGATTTCTTTTTTTGCGTTAAGGGGGGGGGGTAATTTTGTAATGAAGTTTTATTTTTAAATTATAAAAGTTTTGAAAATTCAGTAAAAGTTTTAATGATTCAAAAAAAATCTGTAACTTGTTTGCTCTCTCTTATCCAAAATCCCTTTTCAAGATTTTTTTTGTTCTTTACGTTTACTATCTTAAATTGAAGACTGTAAAAAAAAAATCCCGTAAAAATGTACAATCAATAAAAAGTTACGTATAAATTTCTTGTTGTTGGTGATACGGAAGAATGAATTATGATGCAGCTTTATTATAATATTATTACTAAAGAATCGATGTTTAAAAAACATCGATTTTTTAAATTCTTTTTTTGTTTAAATAGAGGGAACAGAAAGCAGGGTTAAATGTTTTAAGAGCTTAAACTCAAAGTCGAGAATTCTAAGGTTGAAATCATAATAAAGGCAGAATCAGTATTCAGGTCAAAATCCAAGTATTCAGATTTGAATACTAGATCGTGGATACCGATGTTCTTTGGTGGTTGGATTTCAATTAACTACACATCTCAGGAATGGTCGAACAGAGACTGTACAAGACTACACTTCTTTTACACTTATACATATCATCCTCTGAAGTAATACCTTACGGTAATTCCACAGGCTACGCAGTAAAAGTGGGAGCCGAAATTCGCTAACGAACAGTTTTCTATTCTACTGTTCTGTTTATATGAACTTTTTTCTTATTTTTGTTTAAAGAATAATCTTTCTTTTTAGCCTCCGGGAATTACCGTTCGACCACTCGTGAGATGTGTGGTTAATTGAAACCCAACCATCAAAGAACACCGGTATACACGATTTAGTATTTAAATCCTTATAGAAGTAACTGCCTTTATTACGACTTGAACGTTGGAACTGTTGACTTCCAAATCGGCTGATTTGGGAAGACTTGTTCACCACTAGATCAACCGGGTGAGTCTTAACTTAAAGAATCATCTACCGAGAGATTTTCGTATCCCTCTATATGTATATATAAAATATATATATACATACACATCAATCGCATGTAAATATATACGTTGTTTGTAGTCATAGATCTCTCACGACCTACTAATAATATCAAATCTTTTAAAAAAAACCAATAAATTTCTTTTCTAAATGCTTTTAAAAGCCATTAATTAATTATCTTTTAACTTAAATTTAGATTTCCTTTTATTCTTTATAATATCTATACTCTTTAATTCATATTCTCATTATTTTATTCTTCTTATGTTTTCTTTATTATTATTATTATTACTTTTTAATTAAAAAACATCTCTGCTACATTAAGCTTTAGTGTTTATGAATACAATTTTTATTTTTATTTTTATAATATATATATGTATATATATACCATAGGTCATTCAAGACCTAGTAAGAAATAAAATTAATTTGAACCTCGTTCACTCTCTCACTCTCTCTCTCTCTTTCTCTCTCTTTCTCTCTCTTTCTCTCTCTCTCTCTCCTCCAGCTGATTTCTTCCTTTATTAGCCTCTCAATCACCGTAATCTAATTATGTTCAATAGGTTATGAACAATAATTTATCTTTTTTTTTTCGATTGAATTAAATTTACGTAACGCATTATTTTACATATACTTCTTATTAATCCATGAACTTAATGATAAGTACAATTCTGTTATCTGTGAAATTGAGTTTCGCAGTTTTTGTTTTTTTTATAGATATTTTCAACATTCATTAATATATTTTTCAGAATGCCATTTTCATTCCATAGTCTATCATCAAAAGTTTTTATATTATACTTTATATTACCATTCGTTACCTATATCATATGAGCGAAAAGTTGCGCAAACCATTCGGAAAAAAATTAAACCTAAATTTTTTTTTTTTTTTTTTTTTTGTCTTCAGTCATTTGACTGGTTTGATGCAGCTCTCCAAGATTCCCTATCTAGTGCTAGTCGTTTCATTTCAGTATACCCTCTACATCCTACATCCCCAACAATTTGTTTTGCATACTCCAAACGTGGCCTGCCTACACAATTTTTCCCTTCTACCTGTCCTTCCAATATTAAAGCGACTATTCCAGGATGCCTTAGTATGTGGCCTATAAGTCTGTCTCTTTTTTTAACTATATTTTTCCAAATGCTTCTTTCTTCATCTATTTGAAGAAATATATATATATATATATATATATATATATACTACCCGGCCCATCTAGCCAGAACCTAAATCTGCGGGGCTGAGATTAGCTCAGGCGTATCCGAGTGCCAAGTCAGGGGCTTCTCAGGGCCTCCTGGGGCGAAGGAGCCTACCGCATGACCGTAGGGCTCGCTTCGCTTACCATTCCCAATTTACAGTTTTCCAGGGGGACCGGTGCCTTGGATATCCGCACAGCTTGCTTCGGTCGCCATACCCATCTACCCAGAGGACGCCACCCCCTGAACCACGACATTATACGTTATCCTCAGTTTGTGGGAATAATACTAATAAATACCTATTACAGTATTCAGGCTTTATAGAAACCTGAAAAAGAAATAATTCACAAAAGATAGGAGATAATAAATATGGTAACTTAAAGTAAACACACCTTTAACGAAGAAAAATTCATAACTTATTTCACTGTCGTGGAGGATAATCATGAAGGAAAAGGATTAATCTATTTTTCCCTTTTTAAATATCTTTTAATTCACAACTTCATCCTTTTTGGGAACGAAGAAATAATGAATATCTTTAATATCTTAATCTTCAAGGGAGCTGGGCCTTGGTCGATGTTTAAAAAACCTTCCTTGGGGTAACACGAAGATATCCTGCAAATTTGAAAGAAATCGGATGGTACCCGCGTGATGCGATAACAAAAAAACACACACACACACACACAGAGAGAGATAGAGAGAGAGAGAGAGAGAGAGAGAGAGAGTGAGAGAGTGAGTGATTCCAAATTGAACAGCAATTTCTAGGTAGATGATTCTTTATCTAAAAAAAGTACATATAAACATAGTACAGAAAATGTTACGTTAGCGAATTTCGGCTCTCTCTTTTTCTGCTTTAGCCTTCAGAACCACCCTAAAGTATTACTTCAAACGATGATATATATGAACGAACGTAAATGAAGTGCAGTCTTTTACAGTCTCAGGTCGACCATTTCCTTAAATATGTGGTTAATTGAAACCAAAATCTTAACTAGAATTCTGTACAGAATAATCGAGAGGAGAGTGGAAGAAGTGTTAGGAGAAGACCAATTTAGTTTCAGGAAAAGTATAGGGACAAGGGAAGCAATTTTAGCGCTCAAATTAATAGTAGAAGGAAGAATAAAGAAAAACAAACCAACATACTTGGCATTTATAGACTTGGAGAAGGCGTTACATAACGTAGACTGGAATAAAATGTTCAGCATTTTAAAAAAATTAGGGTTCAAGTACTACGATAGAACAATTGCTAACATTTAGAGGAGCTATACAGCAAGAGTAATAATTGAAAAACATAAAGAGCCGTAATATAGGATGTTCCCTATCACCGTTACTTTTTAATCTTTACATAGAACTAGCAGTTAATGATGTTGAAGAACAATTTAGATCCCGAGTAAAAGTACAAGGTGAAAAGATCAAGATGTATATATACTAACAGACCCGGCAATGCTTTGCTGTTGCTACATTTGAGTATATACATAAATGAAAACAATTGAAAGTTTGATAAAACATTAACAAAATGAGCATTACGGAACTTCACAAAATGTAATTTTCCCTTTTTACCCTCTCAGCGTTTTCCTTTTTTCCCTTTTTTTTCCCCAAGTTTGATGTTTATCGTATTCCCTTTTCCCCCCTTTTTTCTTTCCTTCCCCAATTTTTAATCCCTTATTTCTCTTTCCCCTTTCCATTTCCGTTTTTCCTTTTAACTTCTCCGATTTTCCCCTTTCTCCCTTTCTCTCCGCGCGCAAATCGGTCCAGTAGTTTTTTAGTCAATAGCAGACATACATATCGCAAACATTGAGATGGAATCGTAAAATATTTATTATAGTGTGTGTTGCTTTTATGTCGAACTGATAACGCTGTTTTAAAAAAAAAATCATGTTTTTACCTGTAACAGGAATGACATCTTAGGTTAATAAATAGTAGGTATATAAGCACAGGCGCGTATTAAAATGCAACGTTGTGTCAAAATTTCAAAGCAATCGGTGAAGAACTTTCATAGATTTAACATTTTGAACAAACGAAAATTTACACTTTTATTTATATAGATGTATAAGATATTTCGTTCGCTGTATCGGACGCAAATGTTAACCGATTTTGACCAAATTTGGTGGGGTGACCTAAAACTATTGCGAATAGAGCCGTATTGATTTTCATGCGAATCAGTTCACCAAAACCTGAGTTAGAGCCAAAAGATGGGGTTTTTAAGTTGCTTTTTGATCTTTTCGTTTTACTTGGGGCAGTTTTTTTTTTCATTTCATTTTATTTCTTAAGAATAGATTATTTTAAGAGATAAGACTGGTTTGATACTTATAAACTGTTCTATACAAAGCCAATGTAGCACTGATGAAGCATATAAAAAAAAACTTTTATTTATACTGTCATAGGTAATATTTAAACAAATGATAATACATTACTTAAATTCCACTAGAAGAATTTTTGTATTAAGTTTTAATATTCTAAGCGAGAAACTCGAATTCCTTAACAGTAATAAAATAAATATAATTTTGTTAATAGGATTTCCAAAAAAATTGTAGAAATCGATACTGCACCCGGTCGGTCAGATTTTATAAGAGAATATCGTGAGGAGAAAGGACCAATTTTTTTCTTTATGTTCTGGAGTCTCCTGAACAGGATTCTGCAGTATTTATATAAATATGTATGTTAATAGAGAGGACAGTGGAAGAAGTGTTAGGAGAAAACCAATTTGGTTTCAGGAAAAGTATAGGGACAAGGGAAGCAATTTTAGGGCTCAGATTAATAGTAGAAGGAAGATTAAAGAAAAACAAACCGACAGACTTGGCATTTATAGACCTAGAAAAGGTATTCGATAACGTAGACTGGAATAAAAGGTTCAGTATTTTTAAAAAAATTAGGGTTCAAATACAGAGCTATAAGTACAATTGCTAACATTTACAGGAACCAAACAGTAACAATTGAAGAACATCAAAAAGAAGCCGTAATAAGAAAGGCAGTCCGACAAGGATGTTCCCTATAACCGTTAATTTTTAATCTTTACATAGAACTAGCAGTTAATGATGTTAAAGAACAATTTAGATGCGGAGTAACAGTACAAGGTCAAAAGTTAAAGATGTTACGATTTTCTGATAATATAGTAATTCCAGCCGAGAGTAAAAAGGATTTAGAAGAAACAAAGAATGACATGGATGAAGTCCTACGCAACAACCACAACATAAAAATAAACAAGAACAAAACGAAAGTAATGAAATGTAGTAGAAATAACAAAGGACCGCTGAATGTGAAAATAGGAGGAGAAAAGATTATGGAGGTACAAGAATTTTGTTATTTGGGAAGTAGAATTCCTAAAGATGGACAAAGCAGGAGCGATATAAAATGCCGAATTGCACAGGCGAAACGAGCCTTTAGTAAGAAATATAATCAGTTTACATCAAAAATTAAAATTTAAATGTCAGGAAAGGATTTTTGTAAGTATACGTTTGGATCGTCGCTTTTTTATGGAACTTGGACGATGGAAGTATCCGAGAAGAAAAGATTAGAAGCTTTTGAAACGCGGTGCTATACGAGAATGTTAAAAATCAGACGGGTGGATAAAGTGACAAATGAAGAGGTGTTGCTGCAAGTAGATGAAGAAAGAATCATTTGGAAAAAAAAGTTAAAAGAAGAGACAGACTTATAGGCCACATACTAAGGCATCCTGGAATAGTCGCTTTATTATTGGAGGGACAAGTAGAAAGAAAAAAATTTGTAGGCAGGCAACGTTTGGAATATGTAAAACAAATTGTTAGTGATGTAGGATGTAGGGGGTATACCGAAATGAAACGACTAGCACTAGATAGGGAATCTTGGAGAGCTGCATGAAAACAGTCAAATGACTGAAGACAAAAAGAAGTATGTATGTATGATTGTTTCGTCCACTCTAACAGACGGAAATTTCAACTGATTTTGACGAAACTTAGTGGGGTGATAAAAACGTATTGGGAATAGAATCCTAGTTATTTTCAAGAGAATCGATTCTCAGGAACCGGAATTATAAGGGAAAAAAACTGGGTTTTTGGGTACGTTATTAAGGGCGGAATCCGCCCTTCTAACGCATTTACTCGCGACAGCAGTTTGTGGATTTATCCGAGAAAAAGTTTATGAAATATTTGTGACGAGATTATTTTTTTTATATTTCTAATCTATTGAAGTGTTGTAATAAAATACCTTACCTTATCCTGGATTTAAACCAGATACCTTTTAAATGAACAACGGAATCGGTATTACTATTCAAGAAAAGTCGTCAAAACGATATATATTTTAATAATTTTTCTTTTATATCTCCTTAAGTTAAAACCTCAAATCTTGAGAATGAGTTAATTATTTCAGTTTTGTTTGCAAGATGAAGACAATATGTATTTTATATATTCAATACAGGTCAATATATTTTTATAATAATTATGAAAAAAAGTTTTATGTATAATTTCATTAATTAATTTATATTTTAAAAATAGTGCAGTAATGAAATTGTTTTTCTTACAACGTTATTATTATAACCTTCAATTAAATATCATTACGCAGTACATAATTATTAAAACAATACCACATAAATTAGACTAGTCTGGTACTGGTAGTCATAAGTTAATAATTAGTGAGTGTATCTTGTTATATGTTATTCGATTTAACAACAAGCTTAAGGCACGATGGTTTAATAGTTAAATCGGATAGTTTTTTAATATCTCTCAAGCGGTATATTTAAAGAATACTTTTTTATAATTTAAAAGGGTTAAGTTTTAAATAAAATAAATAAAAGGGTTAAATTTTAATACATTTTTATAATCATATTTTAAATTTTAAATGTCACATTTAGCAATTGAGCATCTTGAAATATCAAATAACCTTTACAACATTAATAATTATTCATAACGTGAAATGTAATGCATAACAATTTCCTTATTAATAATTCACTTTACTGTCAATCATATTTAAAATTTTAATTAATGGTTTTTTTTTCTTTAAACAAACAAATGGTATTTGTTTTACGTAATATTGTATTTAAAGAATGCTACTTATTTTTATCTGCAAAAATTTTAACTTTATTAACATAAATTATCAAACATCAATAAATTAACTTAATTAAAAGATATTAAACAAATTACATCATCATATTAATTATGAAACATACCGAAAAATAAAGAATTGAAATTTTAAAATCCTTTAATTTAAAATATTAAAAAAATTCACTAATATTTCTGAACGGTCCTTTTTTCAGTAATTAAAAATAAATACGTATATAAAGTGTTTCAGGAATAACCTGAAAATATTTCAGGATATAAACTGCTTATGAAAACAAATAAAATAATTCATATTTTTATGTTCCCAAAAACGGTTAATTTTGAAGTTATAACTTGCGAAAAATTTCTACTCCATAATTTAAATAAAGTCATACTAAAATTCTATGTACATAAATAAAGGGCCAATTTTTAGATTTCTGATGAAAAATGTAATAAAATATAACCCAGAACTACATGTTTAATAATTTTTTTAAATAGATTTTAAAACAACAAAAAAGACTGACAAAGTTGTAATACTTTCCTGTAATTGGTTATTCATTCTTATACAGTAGGAAAATAATTATACATGAAAAAATTACGTAAGATTCTTTTTTGAGTTGGGGTAATTTATTATGAAATTTTATTGTAAAATTATCATTATACGTTTAAATAAACCAAAAAAAACTGATGTGGACACCACATGACTTCCTTGTACACCTATTAAATTATATATACACTTTTTTTTTTTTTAAATGAAAAGTACATAAAATTTTATTTCATTTATAACATCTGATATTTTTTTATTTTTTTATTATTTTTTTACAATCAGGGGTAAATAATAATTAATAAATCAATATATTTAAATTAAAAAAAAAAAGTTAAAAAAAAGGAGATGAAGTCGGATTCGAACCGATGTGCCTTCCTCTAGTAAGAACCAAAAATTTCATTAATTAAAGGTTTATTTTGATATAACTGTGGTACCAATGAAAATATGTACCACTTATAATATAGCGTTGAAAAGCTCTTAAAGAAGGGTTATTAGTGCAGTTAAGAAAAAATCTAAAATCTAATTTTTGTTTGAATTTTGGGCTTTTTTCGACACTTTTGGTCCAGTTGAATGCTATCAAAAGGGGAAGTGCACAACTAAATGTTAGAATAGTTTTAAATCTAAAATTTCAATATTTCCGTTGAAATCTGAAAACCTAAATTTTACGCGATTTAATGTTTTCTTTATTTCGTACAAGAAATTAATAAAAAAAAAACTTGTAATAAATAAAAAAGTAGCTTTACTAGATTTTTCGGGGAGAGGGATTTTTTAAAAATAATTACAAAGACATTTACCCATCTACTAATATTCAAAATCCAAAGTCTAAAATCCAAAATTTTGGATTTTGGGCTTTTTTGGATACGTTTGGTTTCGGTCGATTGCAATCAAAATTGGAGGTACACAACTAGAACTTAACTACATGTTACAACAGACCTAAATCCAAAATTTCAACATCTTACGGCTAATCGTTTTTGAGTTATGGAAGATACCAGGTCGAAAGTAGTCAAAATGGATTCAGGGATGGTCAAAATGGATGTTTCCATTGAAATCTGTAAACCGAAGTTTTTCGCGATCACAATACTTCCTTTACTCCGTACAACGAAGTAAAGAGTGTTAAAAATTCAAAAATATCTGTATTTTCTTGCCTCTACTTCCAATATTACCTTCCAAGTCATTTTTTGATTTTTATACGTTTACCAAGTTCAATGGATAGAATTAATGATAAAATTCATTAGAAAAATTACAACCAATAAAATTTTCCCTAAGATTTCTTTTTTGTTGATGATTTTATTGTAATATTATTAATACTCAACTATATTATTTAAACTTTTAATAATATTTTAATAGAATAGACCAAAAAACGTTTTGAAAATTTTAAAAAAATTATAATTTTTTAAGTTCGATCATCTATTCCACCCCGAATATTGTCCCCAAAGTATTTTATTTTGATCGTTTGCAGTATGCCTAGGAAGACATAAAAACAAAAAATTCGGTAAAAAAATATATACAATAAACAATAAAATTTCTTTTTTTTCGATTTTTTTGGGTAAGGTGGAATTTTGGGGCAACTGTTTTTGAAATCCATTTAGAAGTTTTGAACCATTTTGATGTTAAAGAACAATTTAGATTCGGATTAACAGTACAAGGTGAAAAGATAAAGATGCTACGATTGTTGTAGCTTTCTCTTCCAAGTGTGCGATGCACTGAAATAAAATATCCTGATGTCGTTCTGCATTAATGGTATACTCGAAAAAAATAGGACCGATTATTTTCTTACGCGATATCGCGCACCACACGCCCGACTTCGGCGAGTGTAATTGTTTTTCGTGATAAACGTGGGGATTTTCAGCGCTCCAAATTCCTACTGTTTTGGCTGTTTACGAAACCATCCAAATGAAAACGTGCTTCATCTGTGAAAAATAACGAATCCATAACATTAATTCCCTCGCGCAGAAATCGACGGAACCGTTGACAATATTGTAGCCGTTTTTCTTTGTCGGGCTCAAGAAGTCGATGAACCGTTTGAATGCCATAAGGTCGTAATTGTAATCGTTTGGTCGCCCGATGAACGGATGATTTAGACAAAATAATTTCAGCAGACAAACGTCTGATCGATTTATTTGGTGAGGCGAGTAATCGGTCTTTGATTTCAGCGACTGTATCTGTATTCAACGCCAACGCAGATCTTTCGTGTTCCTTGTTATTAACAGAACCGGTCCCTCTAAATTTTGCAACTGACCTAAATACTGATGTTTTGTTAGGAGCCGGTTTATCTGGGTACTTATGGCGAAACAAATCTTTTACTGCGACCGCTGATTTCGTACTGAAGTACGACTCGACAATGAAAACACGTTCATCTAGCGAAAACACCATCTTGTCTCTAGCGATACACTGAACGTTATGATTGCATTGTTGTTACCATCGGTAGTGTTCTACTGCGTCGCCGCGATGTTCAGATGTTGGACGAGTCCATTTCAGTAACGAGTAGGGGAGTCAGCTTGACTTGAAATTTCATGGATGAGTGATTGATGGGTTGCGTTTTATATGGGACACCCTGTATAATAATCCGGCCTGGTGGCGCTCTATCGCCATCAGGCGCAACAAAGAGAGACTGGCGAGGACGCACAGGTGTGTGCTCCTAGGTGTTGTGTCCGCACACAGGACAGTGTCCTATGCCGCCCTGTGCGTGTTATCGGGTACACCTCCTATTGACCTAATCGCAAAAAAGAGGGTGGAGAGGGCACAAGGCAAGCCAGAACAAGAGGTCAGGGATGCTGTTTATAATATCTGGCAGAAAAGATGGTCGCAGGAAGCTGTGGGTCGATGGACGAGAACCCTCATCCCCAACATCAAGCCGTAGTTGTCGGGAAGATTTGGTGAGGTTGATCATCACCTATCGCAGTTTTTTACTGGACATGGTTCCTTCAATAACTACCTGCACAAAATAGGCAAGAGAGACGAGCCAATTTGCAACGAGATAGATGATGCTGAGCACACCTTTTTTGATTGCAATAGGTGGGACACACTTAGACATAGTAAGGCACTCACAGGTATAACTCCAGAGACAACAATAGACTACATGCTAAGAAGCGAGTCAAACTGGAATAATTTTGCTAGTTTTGTTAGACAAGTTGTTCTACAGAAATACTCCGATGAGAGAAGACAAGGTGTTGGCTAGAATAGGACTGGGTGGACAGCCTTGCTGGTGAGGTCCAGCATCCTGCGTTGTGTTGGCACTGATGAGCCACTAAGGACTCCACGGGTAACAGTCAGGTAACAACACACTGAATACTGAAGGGACCCTGCGCCGCGTCGCGGCAAACTGGGTCTGGCGTGAGTGTCCAAAAGGGCAATATTAATAAAGAACTCTCAGAAAGAGCTAACCGGTATGCCGACCTGCCATGCCGGTATACAGCCGGTAGGTGGGGAGGCCTATTTGAGTTTAAAGAGACTCCCCTGGGCGGCGTAATACCAACAAGTCGGTCCGGCCCAGGGGAGCTGAGAAAAAAAAACCTGTATAATAATACAAGGAGGAATAAAAAAAATAATAAAACAAAGATTTAAATTAATTTGAATTTTATTTGTTCATTCATTTGAATATATTTAATTAATCCATTACAATCCAAAATTCTACATATTTTATTTCATACTATAATTTATTTACAAAAAAACTTCATCTCTATGATTACGCATCTTAGAACACCGATCGATAATGCGATCTGTATAAATTTACATGTCTCTATGAATAAACATTAGAGCATGTGACGCCGGCCCCTCTTAATTACCTATTAAGAAAAAACTGATGTGAACATCACATGCCTTCATTGTACGCCTACTAAATTACAATACACATTTTTTGGTGCATTTCATTTAAACTTATAACATTTGAAAGTGAAATACGATCCTCCAATTCTGTGATAAAATGGACAGTTACACAATTTTATTGTGGTGGACACCACATTGCATCACAATTTTTTGTCCGTATCAGCATTTTATATGTTTCATATTAACTTTGTTTCCATCGTTCACGTGTCGGATTCGTCAATATACACAAATCGGTTCGAATGAGACTAAATATCAATATTTTTTTAATTTAAATATGCTGATATATTAATATTCGGAGTAACAGTACAAGGTGAAAAGATAAAGATGCTCCGATTTGCTGATGATATAGTAATTATAGCCAAGAATAAAAAAGATTTAGAAGAAACAATGAATGGCGTAGATGAAGTCCTACGCAAGAACTATCGCATGAAAATAAACAAGAACAAAACAAAAGTAATGAAGTGTAGTAGAAATAACGAAGATGAACCACCGAATATGAAAATAGGAGGAGAAAAGATTATGGAGGTAGAAGAATTTTGTTATTTGGGAAGTAAAATTACTAAAGATGGACGAAGCAGGAGAGATATAAAATGCCGAATAGCACAGGCGAAACGAGCCTTCAATCAGAAATATAATTTGTTTACATCAAAAATGAATTTAAATGTCAGGAAAAGATTTTTGAAAGTGTATGTTTGGAGTGTCGCTTTATATGGAAGTGAAACTTGGACGATCGGAGTACCTGAGAAGAAAAGATTATAAGCTTTTGAAATGCGGTGCTATGGGAGAATGTTAAAAATCAGATGAGTGGATAAAGTGACAAATGAAGAGGTGTTGCGGGCAAATAGATGAAGAAAGAAGCGTTTGGAAAAATATAGCTGAAAGAAGAGACAGACTTATAGGCCACATATTAAGGCATCCTGGAATAGTCGCTTTAATATTGGAGAGACAGGTAGAAGGAAAAAATTGTGTAGGCAGGCCACGTTTAGAATATGTAAAACAAATTGTTACGGATGTAGGATGTAGGATGTAGAGGGTATACCGAAATGAAACAACTAGCACTAGATAGGGAATCTTAGAGAGCTGCACCAAACCAGTCAATGACTGAAGACAAAAAAAAATATATTAATAATTAATTACTAACCTCTGTAAAAAATATTGAATTAAAATGAAAAGTACATAAAATTTTATTTCACTAATAACTTCTGATTTTTTTCATATTTATTATTTTTTGATTTTATTGAATTATTTGTTTTTTTTTTTTTTACAATCAGAGGGTAATAATTATTAATAAATTGATATATTTCAATTAAAACATAATCAAGTTAAAATAAAAATTTATATGAAATCGGATTCGAACTGATGTGCTTTCCCCTTTTATGATCCAAACATTTCATTAATTAAACTTTTATTTGGCTATAACTGTGGTACCAATGAAAATAAGTACCACTTATGATATATTGTTGAAAAGCTCACAATGAAAACTTATTACTACAGTTAAGAAAATGTCCAAATTTCAAATTTTTGGATTTTTTGGACAGTTTTGTCCAGTTGAGTACTTGACTCGATTTGATTTAATTCTTATTTTTTACTTTTTAGAGGGTTTTTCTAATTTGTTTCCTTTTTTTATTAATGTTAATATTAATATTAGTTAAATAAAAGCTTTTTTAAAAAATAATTTTTTATATTTAATCAAATATATTTTTCTAATTTTCGTTTTTTGTTTTTTTGTTTTTTTTTCACGTTTTGAACGTGAACAGAATGTACTCGTTCATGACGCAGAATTATTAACCAATTGCGAAATAATTTTCTCAATTTTATTATTTTAGTCACCATTTTTGTAAAAAAAAAAAGTTTGATACAAAAAGCACAGTGTGCATGTAGCGCATCGTGCGTCTATGTTTATTAAAGTATTGACAATCTATCATGAATTTCCCTATCCGTACCCAAAGGTCAAATAAATAACTAAACTTTAAATCTTCCTTTTTCACTAATATGCCTTAAATAAGCAAAAAATGAATAAACAATTTCGTAATTAAATTATAAAAGAGTATATATTATTTTAACAGTTCATATTTAAAATGAGACTTTTGTTTCGTTTAAATTATTATACCATTATTTTTGTCTGTCTTTTTCCCTACTTTTATTTCTTTCTCTCATTATGTTTATTTATGTTTGTTTCATTTATTTTCTTCTTTTTTATTTAATAAAAAACGATATAAATGTTGAAGACATTAGATATATGCAAAATTACTTTAATTTATTTAAGCCCATTTTATATTGTCAACTATAACCTGTTTTATTACTTTTTATTCTATTTACTTTTTTCTGTCTTTCTCACTCTCTTCTCTTCTCTGTCTCTGTGTGTATGTATGTGTGTGTGCTTTAAATAACTGTAACTTTAATAAATAACGTTGTATGTCATATAATTTATGAAAATCGTTAAAATAATAACTTTTTTTATTGTTTATATTCCTTTCCACAACGTTTTAATTTCTTTATGTTTTTATTAATTTTTGTTATGTTTCCTTCGTTATTAAGGTTAGAATTATAATTTTAGAATGCATAAAAATATACCGTTAATATGTTAAAGAAAAAAGCCAACGATTATCTTGAAAGCATCTTGGTTTTCCACCCGGGGATCCTCAGTTCGAATCCCAGATCAGGTATTACATTTTTCATACGCTACCATATCTAATTTCTACAGAGTGTGTCCCATATAAAACGCAACCCAACCTTATATTGGTAGGTATTGAAATAATAAAAAGGCATGTGTAAATGTAAATGTAATTTTTATTATTACCATCCATTACCTTACATTTAGAATAAATGTTGGAAGTGGCCGCCATCTTCTTGAATTCAAGCTTCGATTCTTTTTACAGCGTTTCTTGCAACTTTTTTCAAAGTTTGTGGCCGGATATTTAATACAGGTTGTTCAATATTGACTTTCAATCGTTCAAGTGTTCGTGGTTTGTCGTTGTAGGCTTTTTCTTTGAGGTAACCCCGTAGAAAAAAATCCGCCGCAGTCAAATCTGGAGATCTTGGTGGCCAAAAGCCTCGACCGATAACACGATTACCAAAGAATTCCTCGACGAAATCAGAAGTTGAACCCGCGTAGTGCGATGTCGCACCGTCATGTTGTAGCCGGCAGCGTCTGTCTTTCTCTTCCAAGTGTGCGATGAACCGAAATAAAATATCCTGATATCGTTCTGCATCAATGGTGTACTCGAAAAAAATAGGACCGATTATTTTCTTTCGCGATATCACGCACCGCACACCCGACTTCTGAGGGTGTATTTTTTTTCGTGATAAACGTGGGGATTTTAAGCGCTCCAAATTCTACTATTTTGGGTGTTTACGTAGCCATACAAATGAAACCGTGCTTCATCTGCGAAAAATAACGAATCCGTAACATTAATTCCCTTGCGCAGAAATCGACGGAACCGTTGACAATATTGTAGCCGTTTTTCTTTGTTGGGCTCAAGAAGTCGATGAACCGTTTGAATGCGATAAGGTCGTAATTGTAATCGTTTGGTCGCCCGATAAACGGTCGATTTAGATAAATTAATTTCAGCAGACAAACGTCTGATCAATTTATTTGGCGAGGCGAGTAATCGGTCTTTGATTTCAGTGACCGTATCTATATCCACACTGACGCAGACCTTTTGTGTTCCTTGTTATTAACAGAACCGGTCTCTCTAAATTTTGCGACTAACCTTAATACTGATGTTTTGTTAGGAACCGGTTTATCTGGGTACTTATGGCGAAACAAATCTTGCCCTGCAACCGCTGATTTCGTACTGAAGTACGATTCGATAATGAAAACACGCTCATCTACCGAAAACACCATCTTGTCTCTAGCAATACACTGAACGTTATGATTGCATTGTTGTTACTATCCGTAGTGTTCTACTGCGTCGCCGCGATTTTCAGTTGTTGGACGAGTCCATTTCAGTAACGAGTAGGGGAGTAAGCTTGACGTTTGAAATTTCATGGATGAGTGATTGATGGGTTGCGTTTTATATGGAAAAAAAAGGTAAATATTTTTTTAATTTTTTTTTCTTGATGATATTGCCACATAAGCTTGAAACTTGTGCGTGGAATATGGAAACGTAGTTTTATGAAATATGCCGTGCCGGACCGGGATTCGAACCCAGGACTTTCGGATGGTAGACCGGGACTTGTGCCATGGAGCTCGGCGCGAGTGGTACCTTAATTTATTTTAAGAAGTTGCTTGTTATTTTTGTTTTTACTTTACCGTTTTACTTTGTAGATTGCGATATAGCAGAGCTACAACTTTAGAAGGAAAAGTATTGTATTCAGTCCGATTAGGGCATATACAGTTTTCACCAGATCTTCATGTCTTGATACCTAAGAAACTCAAAAAACCAGATGGGAATTTTCCGGTTATTATTGTTCGTATATAGATGTATATGTTCGTTGTTAGCCTATAAATTACCTTATATCTCCAGAACTACTGAACCGATTTTTACCAAACTTGATCATATTATTTCTATATATGGGGCATTGATTCCATTAAATTTTCAAGTTAAAGGGGTAAATTCTCAAGGTCAAAGGGGTGAGGCTGTAGAGCAAGGTTACCTTTCAGTATCTCAAGATTTCGCCTATTTAAGATCATATTTTTCTTAGACAAATTTTTTGAACAATTAAAAAATAACAATACTTGCAAAAAAAATTTGTAAAATCGCATCAGAACCCCAAAAAATGCTGCTATAGTCGTCTACGATGTTGTGACGTCAAATGTGACGGTAG
Organism: Lycorma delicatula; assembly: GCF_047948215.1. Taxonomy (NCBI): domain Eukaryota; kingdom Metazoa; phylum Arthropoda; class Insecta; order Hemiptera; family Fulgoridae; genus Lycorma; species Lycorma delicatula. The sequence continues at coordinate 44,015,868 of NC_134467.1, forward strand.
AATTAAATAAATGAATAATATTTAAAGCATAGAAAAGTAACTCGGTTTTGCCGGGTCTCGAACTCGATTGCCCGGTTGACCTGGTACCTGTTGCGTTAAGCCTCGCGACTATACCAGTCTGCTGACAGTGAAATTTGTTCTTTGTAAGTTGTGAAATTGCATTAGTTTAGTTAGCGTCGATCGTTGCCGCTATTACCGACACACCCGGGCGAATTAAAAACGGTATGCGCGCGCGTTTTAATTAGAATCTATAAATTAAAAAAAACGAGAAAATATTATATTTAAATAAAATGAAAAAATATTTAAATTATGCTGTGTGTATAAGCCGTGCATCAGAAACACCCCACAGTTGTAGGACTTTCCCGGAATCCGGCTTTAGTAGCGTGACGGGAATGTCCTACAACTTTGTCGTCTGCTCCTTTTTTTTTTTTAATCATTAATCGGTTGCTGTAGGAATTCAAAAGAAATCTACCAAATAATTTATTATCTAATTATACATCTATCTTATCTTTTACTCTGTTTAGTCGTTTAATAAATTAGATATAGATGAATAAATTCAGTTACACCCTGCTATAACACTGTCGTCCAAAGAAAAACGTTATTTCTGCGTTAATTCAAGGATAAAGGGATACAGAAAAAAAACAATGGCAATTAAGTTAATATTCTAATAAAATTAAAGTATTCTTTAAATAAAAATGAGAATATAATGGAATAAAGTAAACGTAGAAAAATAAAAATCCAGTACTGAGTTATTGTAAAATGAAATTCAACTTAAAAAAAGTGTGAGTACGGACATTTACATTTTTGTCGCTGAATTTCAGTTTCAATTTTTTTTTCAAAATGGTAAAGTACGGTAATTGTACACTCTTTTAAGAACTTTTTTAAATAAAAAATTGGAAAACACAATAATGTAACAATTGATAATGAATTCAAAATTTTACATTGGCGGCTTGTATATAGGCACCGTTAAACTGCAGCATTCCCTATTTTCACTTGATATTATCAATAACATTTAACATAATGAGTCCTTTTTTCTTTAATTCTTACTTTATACTTTTACAATATATAATCCTTAAACTTAATGTCAGTAGTCATCGTCCAGTTTATGGAAAAGATACAAAAATCTTCGTATGGAACTGTGAGCTTCACAGTTCCAGCGGTGTGTTGTTTGACTGTTGTGCGCATGCGCACATAGGAAGCTGCACGCGAGGCTGTGAGGGAGAGAGAGAACTGTCCTTCCGTAGTGCCAACCCCCTGGCGTGTTGGTGGAAGATAGTTTTTTTTTTTACTCTACGTGTATATGGAACGTTCCTTGTTCGTTCCCTTTTCTAGTTTAGTCGGTGGAAGGAATACGAAAGCGGTTTATTTGTTTTTCAGTAGCGATCAGAAGATGGCGGAAAGCAAGAGCTCTTTGATCGCCAAATCTGTCCAAAAATACGCTGAAAGGCGAAAGAGAAAGTAATTAGTAAAAACTAATTATGTATTTGTTTCTTTGTACATAGAAATTTAAATTAAGCACCGTTGGACTATAGTGTTTTTAAGCGGACATTTTATTAACTTATTATCTAATAATACTAAAATATATTTTCTTTTAACATATCTTTCTTTTTCCTGTTTAGCCTCCGGTAATTACCGTTCAGATAATACTTCAGAGGATGATATGTATGAGTGTAAATGAAGTGTAGTCTTGTACAGTCTCAGTCCGACCATTGAATGAAGATAGATTCACCACTAGACCAATCCGGTGGGTAAAATATATTTTCTATATTGAAATTTTATTATTTATTCGGTTAAACTGAATACAGTTTTTAAGCACATATAAGCTTAAAAGCTGTGTACCATATTCGTGATAAAGTGTAGAATTAGATTATTATCCTTTCTCCTTTTCCTGTTTAGCCTCCGGGAATTACCGTTCCAGGTATTACTTGAGAGGATGAATGAAGATGAGATGTATGAATTTTAATGAAGTGTAATCTTGTACATTCTTAGTTCGACCATTCCTGAGATGTGTGGTTAATTAAAACCCAACCACCAAAGAACACCGGTATCCACGATCTAGTATTGGATACCGATGTTCTTTAGTGGTTGGGTTTCAATTTTTTCAAATTATATCCTGCTTCCAGGTATTCTATTTGATTCATTTTTTTCCGGTTCTTTTATTTTTCAGGAAACTTTAAGCATGGTCTTGAAAAGGTCCAGAAAAGAATTTTCTCGAGTAGCACCCCCACTAATTTTAGTTACGAGCCGCCACTAAAATTGCGTAAAATAATATTACAATATTATCTTATTGAACGAATTACTGCATTAACACGACACATCTGAATGTATATAACTTAAATTTAAGGTTTTACTTAATTTGAGGCATACATGGAATAGCAGGAAGGTATTTTTGTTTTTTGGATTTTATATATTTTTATACAGCTACGTATAAATTTCACAGAGTTAAATAAATAATGCTATTTTTTTATTATGTTCGATTCAGTAAATCATATAAAATGCGTTTATATATGATAAAATGCATTTACTCGTGTATAAACAAGGTTATACTGATGATCTTTCTGATAAAAAACTGAATAACTCATATTTAACATTTAGATACATAAAAGTAGAATCGACGAATAGGAAAACTCATAAAATTTTGTATTACAATTGTTTGATATCACATTTTATGAACTCAATGTGAGTTTCTTGTGTCATGTAACATACATCGAGCCTATATTCCAGTTTTTGCCATACTCGTTGTAACACTGGACAACTCATTAATGTAGACATGAAGATCTGGATGATAAATGGTAAGTATGGCCAGTTCTCGGATTGTTTAAATTTATAATTTAAATGAATTTTTATTTTAAAATTTGTTTAAATAATATTTCATTATATGTTTAAATAAATTAAAAAATCGTTTTAAAGATTCAAAAAATCAATTTTTAACAATTTTCCACTCCCCCCACCAGCAAAATCATCTCCAAAGAATTTTTATTTTGTTCTACGTTTATTGTGTTAAACAGAAGAAACTGAAAAATAATTCCACTAAAAAATGTACAGCCAATAAGAAGTTATGTAAGATTTTTTTTTTGGTTGGGGGTGAATTAAGATGAAATTTTATTATAATATTATTATTTTTTTTTTTTGTCTTCAGTCATTTGACTGGTTTGATGGAGCTCTCCAAGATTCCCTATCTAGTGCTAGTCATTTCATTTCAGTATACCCTCTACATCCTACATCCCTAACAATTTGTTTTACATATTCTAAACGTGGCCTGCCTACACAATTTTTCCCTTCTACCTGTCCTTCCAATAATTAAGCGACTATTCCAGGATGCCTCAGTATGTGGCCAATAACTCTGTCTCTTCATTTATTTGCCGCAATACCTCTTCATTTGTCACTTTATCCACCCGTCTGATTTTTAACATTCTCCTATAGCACCGCATTTCAAAAGCTTCTAATCTTTTCTTCTCAGATACTCCGATCGTCCAAGTTTCACTTCCATATAAAGCGACGTTCCAAACATGTACTCTCAAAAATCTTTTCCTGACGTTTAAATTAATTTTTGATGTAAGCAAATTACATTTATGACTGAAAGCTCGTTTCGCATGTGCTATTCGGCATTTTATATCGTTCCTGCTTCGTCCATCTTTAATAATTCTACTAATAATAATAATAATATTATTATTAAACATTTAAATAAGAAAAAAAGTTAAAAAAAAAAAAAATCAAAAATCGATATTTTTAAAATTTGATCGGTTCTCCACGCCACAATAAACCCCCTCAAAAAAAAAAAAATATATATATATATATATTTATTTATTTGGATCATCTGCACTACTACTATGCATATGAAAATAAAAAAAAAAATCTACAATAAGAAAAAGAAACATTTTTGACGATTTTTGGGTAAGGGAGAAATTTTGGGGCAAGATTGTATTTTTTAAAAATGGTAAAGATACATGCATGTATTTTTTTTACCTGTTATAAAGTGAGGTTATGTTTTCAAATTATTGAGAAAATTACTACCAAAAAATATTTATCCTATCCCTTAGAAATTTTGACCACAATATGTTACCAAAATATTTCCCCATACATACGAATCTCTGTACAAAATTTCATCAAAATCGGTTCATCCAGTCAAAAGTGATTAAACATCAAACATACAAACACCAAGTACATGCATACGTACGAATATTACCGCCCTTTTTTGGTGGGGGGAGGGGTTTCCTGGATCATGAAATGACTAGAAATGAAAAAAAAAACCTTACCTCATTTTTTGACTGATATAGTTTTCTTCTTGAATTATCAAATTTAAGGTTAAAATACTACCTTGAATTATTAGGAAGAAGATAAAAGTAGACCTATTTTAAATTCCCATTAAAACAAGCCCAACTTTATGTATTTTTTATATGTTAATAAATAACCCGTTGTTTACAACATATATCTATATGTCCAACACTTTATTTGTTTCAACTAACAGTTATAAAGAATTTAGATGAACCTTAATTAAATTAGAGTAGTTCCCCTCTTATCAACCCCCCCCCCCCCAACCGTTTAACTTATCCTCCGGGTTAAACGACCCTCAAATTTTTTTATAAAATAATTAATTTTTCAACTTATTTTTTTATAATCTAGTTTATATGATCTAATGTAATTAGCCCATTCAATACAGTACAGTATAGTGGCGGCTCGTAGCTAAAATTAGTGGGGGTGCTACTCGAGAAAATTTTTTTCTGGGCCTTTTCAAGACCACGGTTAAATTTTTCTGTAAAATAAAAGAACTAGACTGATACAGAATAGCTTGAAGCAGTATGATAATAAATAATTGTACACTTTATCACATTCAACAATATGGTACACGTTTTAACCGAATAAATAATAAAATGTCAATACAGATAACATTTTTTTTTTTTAGTATTATTAGATAATAACTTAATAAAATATACATTTAAAAATACTATAGTCCAACTTTGCTTAATTTAAATTTCTATGTACACAGAAACAAATACATAGTTAGTGTTTACTAATTACCTTGTCTTTCGCCCTTCCAGCGTGTTTTTCGATAGATATAGCAATCAAAAAGCCCTTGCTTTGTATCATATTCTGATCGCTACTGGAAAAACAACTAAACCGCTTTCATGTTCCTTCCATCGACTAAACTAGAAAAGGGAACGAACAAGAAACGTTCCATACACACGCGGAGTAAAAAAACAATACCTTCCGCCGGCACGCCAGGGTCGCCACTGCGGGAACGACAGTGCTCTCTCTATCACGAAAACTCGCGTGTAACTTCTTATGTGCGCATGCGCACAACAGTCAAACATCACGCCGCTGGATCTGTGAAAATCACAGTTCCATACGAAGATTTTTGTATCTTTTTCATAAACTGAGAGATGGCTACCGACATTAAGTATTATATATTGTAGAAGTATAAAAAAGGAATTAAAGAAAAAGGACTCATTATGTTAATTTTATCATTCCATTTAATTTTTTTTTGTTATGCTGTCTTCTCTTTCGAAAATTCAGATTTATTTAACCTTTTTCTAAACGTTTGTCTGTTTATTCGTTTTTCTATTCTGAATATTTTGAAATTCTTTTTCCGTTTCTCTAAACCAATTTTTTTATTGTGGAGGTTCTAACAGTTTTCTGATCCTTTATGCTTTAAATATCATTTAAACATAATTTGCTTTTTAATAAAGCTATTTAACTCGCTTTAGGAATAATCAAATCTTGCAACTGCTATATCTTTTGATCTATCATATGAAAATCAATGAAATTTAGCACACCTATGTAACTTCGATGACAATACAGCACTACGGTGCCGGAATTTGATGTGACTCATCCCCACGCCCCCACGCGTACCCCTACTCTAAATTCATGCATTTAGTTGAAAATTTTCATTTCTCATGAACAATCGTATGAAAATGATTGAAATTTGGTACACGTATGTAACTTCGATGTGTAAAAATAAATATTTTTACTTTTTTTTAGTCTTAAAAAAAATACAAAAAACAAAAATATATTTGATTACATATAAAAAATTATTTTTTAAAAAAGCTTTTATTTAACTAATATTAATATTAACATTAATAAAAAAAGTAAACAAATTAGAAAAACCCTCTAAAAAGTAAAAAATAAAAATTAAATCAAATTAAACAAATATAATATATTAACAAATATAAAGATGCACTGAAAAGTAAATAATAAATTATATAAATATCCAATAAATAAATATAATAATTAAATTTTAAAATTAAAAGTAATGAAAATATGTAGTTAAATAAAAGCGTGGCGCAGTTTTTATAACAATGTTTTCGAATAAGTATTTATAGACTTTAAAATATATTTTTTGTTTAATGAGGTTGTTTAGTATATGTATATACTTTACACATACATACACACGCGGAGTAAAAAAAAACTACCTTCCACCATCACGCCAGGGTCGGCACTGCGGGAGCGACAGTTCTATCTCTATCTCGCAAACTCGCGTGTAACTTCTTATTTGCGCATGTGCAAAACAACCAAACACCACCCCCGCTGGAACTGTGAAGCGCACAGTTCCGTACAAATATTTTTTATCTTTTTCATAAACTGGGGAACGGTTACCGATATTAAGCTTAAGGATTATATATTGTACAAGGATAAAGAAGGAATTAAAGAAAAAAAGGACTCATTATATTAAGTTTTATCGATAATATCAAGTGGAAATAGGGGGTGCTGCAGTTTCACAGTGCCTATATGCGAGCCGCCACTTCTCGAAAACTTCAACTTTTCTCAGTAGGAATGTCTAAAAATCTGAGAGAACTGTGTTATTATACAGAATAAAAAAATATATGGTGAGAGAACGGTTTCATCACAAATTCATTCGTAAAGTAAAACGAACACTAAGAAAATTAAATTTACCAGAAAAAGCTGTGCTATTCCTAGACGTCATCCTTCTTCCAACGAGCTTGCAGAAGACAACTTTTGGGCTCAGTTTCTACCGCCTTATTTAACACCCTTGATCCAACCTATGGATCAATGGGTAGTATCCATCATACTTTACTTTTTAATTTTAATAGGGATAATTATATACACAGTATCTCCTAATCATAAAAAAGTTCTGTTTAACCGACTTTTTCGGTTAACCGACTACCCGTCAATCCCTAATATGACGGTTAACAGCGGGACTACTGTATAACCAAAATAATCCAAGCATCCACGAAAAAAGAATGGAATTTATAATTTTTTTTTTTTTTGTCTTCAGTCATTTGACTGGTTTGATGCAGCTCTCCAAGATTCCCTATGTAGTGTTAGTCGTTTCATTTCAGTATACCCTCTACATCCTACATCACTAACAATTTGTTTTACATATTCCAAACGTGGCCTGCCTACACAATTTTTCCCTTCTACCTGTCCTTCCAATATTAAAGCGACTATTCCAGGATGCCTTAGTATGTGGCCTATAAGTCTGTCTCTTCTTTTAACTATATTTTTCCAAACGCTACTTTCTTCATCTATTTGCCGCAATACCTCTTCATTTATCACTTTATCCACCCATCTGATTTTTAACATTCTCCCATAGCATCGCATTTCAAAAGCTTCTAATCTTTTCTTCTCAGATACTCCGATCGTCCAAGTTTCACTTCCATATAAAGCGACACTCCAAACATATACTTTCAAAAATATTTTCCTGACATTTAAATTCATTTTTGATGTAAACAAATTATATTTCTTACTGAAGGCTCGTTTAGCTTGTGCTATTCGGCATTTTATATCGCTCCTGCTTCGTCCATCTTTAGTAATTTTACTTCCCAAATAACAAAATTCTTCTACCTCCATAATCTTTTCTCCTCCTATTTTCACATTCAGTGGTCCATCTTTGTTATTTCTACTACATTTCATTACTTTTGTTTTGTTCTTGTTTATTTTCATGCGATAGTTCTTGCGTAGGACTTCATCTATGCCGTTCATTGTTTCTTCTAAATCCTTTTTACTCTCGGCTAGAATAACTATATCATCAGCAAATCGTAGCATCTTTATCTTTTCACCTTGTACTGTTACTCCGAATCTAAATTTTTCTTTAACATCATTAACTGCTAGTTCCATGTAAAGATTAAAAAGTAACGGAGATAGGGAACATCCTTGTCGGACTCCCTTTCTTATTACGGCTTCTTTCTTATGTTCTTCAATTGTTACTGTTGCTGTTTGGTTCCTTTACATGTTAGCAATTGTTTTTCTATCTCTGTATTTGAACCCTAATTTTTTTTAAATACTGAATATTTTATTCCAGTCTACGTTATCGAATGCCTTTTCTAGGTCTATAAACGCCAATATGAGGCCCAAAATTGCTTCCCTTGTCCCTATACTTTTCCTGAAACCAAATTGGTGTTCTCCTAATACTTCTTCCACTCTCCTCTCAATTCTTCTGTATAGAATTCTACTTAACATTTTTGATGCATGACTAGTTAAACTAATCGTTTTGTATTCTTCACATTTATCTGCCCCTGCTTTCTTTGGTATCATTACTATAACACTTTTTTTGAAGTCTAACACCTTTTCTTCAGGTTTTTAAACCCCAATTTACATTTCATTATCACCAAATTAGGGTCGCTATCAATGTCTGCTCCAGGGTAAGTTTTGCAGTCAACGAGTTGATTTCTAAATCTTTGCATAACCATGATATAATCTATCTGATACCTTGCATTATCGCCTGGCTTTTTCCAAGTGTATATTCTTCTATTATGATTTTTAAATTGGGTGTTGGCAATTACTAAATTATACTTCGTGCAAAACTCTATAAGTCGGTCCCCTCTTTCATTCCTTTTGCCCAGCCCGTATTCACCCACTATATTTCCTTCCTTGCCTTCTCCAATGCTTGCATTCCAATCTCCAACTATTATTAAATTTTCATCTCCTTTTACGTGTTTAATTGCTTCATCAATCTCTTCGTATACACATTCTACCTCATCATCATCATGGGCGCTTGTAGGCATATAGACGTTAACAATCGTTGTCGGTTTAGGTTTTGATTTTATCCTTATTACAATGATTCTATCGCTATGCGTTTTGAAATTTAAATTAAATTTATAATTGAACAATTCAAAATATTTTGTTTAAAAAAGGAAACTAATTTTTTAAATTTTAAAAATAATCTATGATCTTTACCACTTTAAAATTTAAACTGATATTTTTATTTTGTTTTTTATTATTTGTATATGTTGTTTATTTAATAAATTCATAAAGTAAGATGAATAACACTTTCTGTTTATATAGATAGATTTTAAACACGTTCATGTTTAAAATTATAGTCAGAATAATAGTGTGTGTGTGTGTGTGTGTGTGTGTGTGTGTGTGTGTGTGTGTGTGTGTGTGTGTGTGTGTGTGTGTGTGTGTGTGTGTGTGTGTGTGTGTGTGTGTGTGTGTGTGTGTGTGTGTGTGTGTGTGTGTGTGTGTGTGTGTGTGTGTGTGTGTGTGTGTGTGTGTGTGTGTGTGTGTGTGTGTGTGTGTGTGTGTGTGTGTGTGTGTGTGTGTGTGTGTGTGATTTATTGGTATTCTAATTTATGCAGACAATTTATATTGAATATTATTATACCGTTCGATATTAAAAATAACGAACGTATTTTTTGTTTTGCAAATTTTAACTGTACTCCTTGAAGTTATTGTATTTTATTTTTCATAAACACAAATATTTGAATGTTATATTTTTATTTATTTATTTGTTTTTTTTTTTTGCATTTAACACAACAACATGATTGACATTTACATATATAGAATAATGTTAATATTATATAAACAAGAGGCCTTATCAATATTTCCTTTTTAATAAAAATACTTTTTATGGATTATAAGTCGTTTGGAACGAATTTTTTTTAAATTTTTTAATGAATTCAAATATATGCTTACTATTTTTACTTTTCTGTCATCATAGTTGTAAATATGTGCTTGCTTCAAAAAACGAAAGTAAGGTAATCGGCCAAAAAATTGGAAATGGGATTTTTTCCACGTATCATGATCCAGGGACCCCCCAAAACAACAAAAAAAAAGTGTGGGGAAGTATTATTCATACATTACCGATTTTAATGAAATTTTTTACAGAAACTGATGTGTATACAAACTAATTTATTGGTAAAATCTTGGATTTAATATCTTTAGCGAGTGGGTAGATAATTTTTTAGGGGTTAAGTTTTTTGAAAATTTTTCAAATATGACTACATTTTATTAAATGGGTATACGAAAAAATACAGAAAAATCTTCATCTAAAATGTTTTTTTACCGTCCTTTTTCTCTGAAATTTCCTGAAAAAGATGATTTTTTTTTTTTTCTAAGTTACCTCTAAGTAAATGAAAATTTTTTTTAATAAATCTACACATCGTAAGTGCCCGACTGGTGAGGAATCTTGATGCTTTTATAATATAGCGCAAGGACATGATAGAACTCCTGGGAAACATAAAGATAATATGAAAAAACTGATCAATGTGTGTGTGTTTTTCAGCAGATTACCCGCATACAGATTTTTCTAAAATAGTGGGCTGGTTATACTTTTTCGGATTCTACTTGTAAAACTAAACAAAAAATAATTTTAGGAAAAATTGCAATTTCTCGTTACGTTTAAAGAATTTAAAAGATGAAGAAAAAGTGCATATATAGAACAGGGCAGTTCTAATTCAGACTGAGTTTTAGTGTTTAATTACTTTTTAACCTTATTTTGTAGTTTTCCGTAGATTTATTTTTCCCATATTTTTATTTGGATAATCCATAATATCTTTGGTTTTATACTAGGTAGAAACATAATTGTTTTTCCAACTGTTCAGAATTCTTTGATCTAAGAAATGGTACAACCATTTATAGTGTTTTCGGTATAAGATTTTTTTTTCTTAGAATTCATAAAAACAAATTAGATCTTTTAAATGACCCACCGGATTGATGTAGTGGTGAACGGGTCTTCCGAAATCGGCTGATTTGGAAGTCTAGAGTTCCAGCGTTCAAGTCCTAGTAAAGGCAGTTACTTTTATACGGATTTGAATACTAGAGCATGGATACCGGTATTCTTTGGTGGGTGGGTTTCACAATTAACCATACATCTCAGGAATGGTCGAACTGAGATTGTACAAGACTACACTTCATTTACACTCATACATGTCATCCTCTGAAGTATTATATGAACGGTAATTACCGGAGGCTGAACAGGAAAAAAAGAAGAAAAAAAGCTTTTTCAATGATACTAGTTTTTCTGTTTTTGGTTCAGTTCTAATGAAATTATGATTTCTCTAGCAATTCACTGTTTTTACAACTTCAACACCTACGTTATAGTTCTTCGTTAGTAATTCTGAAGGTAATACGAAATCAAGTTACTACGGGGCGTTTTATTACTAGCGCAATTTTTTCGTTTTGTTTTTTTAAAAATTTGATTGCTTATAACTTGAAAAATAAATCATTTATCGAGAAACGGTTTCCCCATCTTTTCCTCGGAAAATTTTACATTAAAATCATGTATGGCATATCCAACTTCTTATTTAATAAAAAAAATTTATTCAATATAATGGATCCCAGATGGCGGACGAAAATTTAAAACGTACTTTTTTCTACGCAGTTTTAACAGATGAACTCGTTTCCGTAGATTAATATTACCTCTGTGTGTGTGTGTGTGTTTGTGTGTGTGTATAATTTTTTATTTATTTGCTTTTAATGGATGGTAAATTACCAGTTAATAGATAAAAACTGCTACACACTACACACAGAAAAAAAAAAAAATTTTTAGTTTATTATTTTAATATGTAATATTTTTCGGTAAATCTGCTTGTAAATCAAGTTTATTGCCTAAATAATAATTACACCTTTACTTATATATATATATATATATATATGTTATAAATTTCCTTTATTATAAAAGCAATAAAACCTGTCTATAAAATATTAAATTATTTTTTACTTGAAGGTTATTTAAAAAAAAAATATTTTATTGCACTTATAAACAATAATACAGTGTAATAACCTCGTTATGACACGGTTATTGAGGGATTTACATGACACCAGCGTTATAGGCTAACCGCGTTGTTTCGAGAATAGATTTTAAATCACAAAGGGGATCAATTATAAAAACAGGTAAAAAATCAAGCAATAATGGTTTAACAGAAAAAGTCAATACAGTATAATGTGTATTTAAAACAAGTTAGTGCGGAAGATACTGGAAAGGGTAGCAGGAGGACTCATGTTGTTGTCAAGGACTTAATGAGGGATGAGTTGATGAAGGAGCTTCGTAAGGTCATTGTGAAATCAGTATTCGTGGAAATTCTGTCTATGAGAACGACCTACGGGTCAACACAGATTGTCACTTTGGCCGTGCCACCTCTTTTTGCGGAGAAATTACGGGCGCATCCGTTGGCTGGGTGGCCTGCCGGGTGACTTAACGTGCCTCAGATGACCTTTGATTTCGGTATTTTGGTGGGGGGGGGGTCATAGGGCCAAGTTTTGTCTTGGTCCACACCGAAGTAATCATTGTTTTGGCTGCAGTATGGCCGGCCACGTGAGTAGGGACTGCACCCAGGAATCTCGCTGTCTGTCACGGACATACCACCCGGAAGTCGAGGATGTAAGGTGTCCCCATCTGCACCAGCACAATGAATATATACACAGCTGCGCTGTGGTATTTACAAGGGACAGGTTTATCCGGGAGAGGTGGGAGGCTCCGGCGTGTCATCTTCGATGATCGGGTGGAGACTCTCTTGCAGCGCCGTTGGGGGGAAAGTAAAACCGTAGTCTCGGAGGGGGATCCCTTTGGTGTTCCTTGTTAGAGACGAGGCGTTAAGACCGGAGTCCCTGTGGGGAATCCTTTGGGATCCCTTCATTTGAGGCATAGCAAGCAAGGAAAACCGAGTCCCGGCTGCCCGGGCTGGGTCGTGTGCCCTTCCGAGGTAGTTTGAGGCGATGGCACTTCGATCTGAGCTTATCCGGCTCCAAGGGATGGGTAAATAGACGGAGAAAACAGTGGGGAAGATACAATAATTTTTCAGATAATCAGATATTTTTTGGAAGAAAGGTTATAATTCGGTTTATATCCGGATCCGCGATATATCAATCCGCGTTATAACGGGCTGTATTGTATATATATATATATATATATATATATATATATATATATATATATATATATATATATATATGTATATGTATATGTATATATACATATGTATGTGTATACATGTGTAGACAATTGTGTATGTGTATGTGTATACATATGTATATATGTTTATATGTGTTTTGGGAAGATTCAACTAAACTTCATTGACGTATTCCTCCCTTAAAAATACTGAAAAAAAGTTAATATAAACATCGGTACGAAAATGCTTCGCTACCGAATTATTAGTGAAATATTTCGCCCAGATTTGTGCTCCTCTGCTGAATTGAAGTCCTACTAAAATTCTGGGAAGATAAATTAAGGGACAAATTTAGTGGTTTCTTATGGTTTTTGATATGGAAAATTAAAAAAAATTGGTTCCAGAAATTTATATCCATTATTTGTATGGAAAACAACACAGTATTTTAGGTTTGGCCTAAAATAACTTTGTTAAATTATCATTAACAAATAAAATGTATTGCTTAGATTGATGGAGAATTTACTTCTGAGAAAATTGATTTAAATCAAGTCAATAAATAATAGTGCTAAAAAATAATGTATACTTTAAAGCAAAAGAGTGGATACCAATATGGAAAATACGGAATCACAATTTTACAATAAAACTAATAGTCTACATTTTTGGATAAAATTGTAAAAACAAACTTAATTTCTAAAACCAAATAAAGTAGCATAATTTATATGTACATTTAATCAACTGTTCTTAATGTCCACCAACAACCTCTCTTTATGTGTTTAGCCTCCGGAATCACTGTAAGGTATTACTTCAAAGGATGATATGTAAATGAAATTGGGATGAAGTGTGTAGTCTTTACAGTCTCAGATCGACGATTCCTGAGATGTGTAGTTAATTGAAACCCAACCACCAAAGAACACAGTTATCCACGATCTAGTATTCAAATCCGTATAATAGTAACTGGTTTTATTAGGATTTGAACTTTAGAACTCTCGAATTTGGTGGTTAGGGTTTAATTAATTACACGTTTTAGGAATGGTCGGTCTGGTAGTATACACTTCATTTACGTCATCCATCCTCATCTCATTGAGCTGTAAGGGGTTCCATATCGTTCATTGGTTGAACAATTTGCAACGTACACATTATGAAAATAACCAGCTAATACATAAACTAATAATAATAATAATAATAATAATACTTCTATAGATAATAATATAATATAATAGATAATAGAAATTCTAACAATAGATAATACCAGGTAGAATTATTTCTACATTAAAATATATTATTAATAATATTAAATAAATGAAGAAATCTAAATTAGTACATTACTTCGTTAAGAGTAAAGTTTGAATACAATTTAAAAAGAAGACATGCGGGTCAAATTAATGACGTCATTATTTAAGAATAACTATATATTTTTGTTTTATTGAAAACTTTTATGTAAATCAAACTTTTGAAAAAAGATGTTTCTTTAAATTATATTGTAGAATGGTTTAATTAATTAAAACTATATTTTTTTTTATTTCAGTTCCGAGACCCACCGTTAGGTATTTTACTTCAGCGGGTGAGATGAAATAATAATTTTTGTAGGGTGTGAAAATGTCAATGCCTGACCGGGAATCGAACCCAGGACCTCCGGATGAATGACCGAGATGCTACTACTCGCGCCACAGAGGCGGCATAAATAATTAACCTAAATAAAAAGTTATTACTAAATTTAATGTCGTTGTTTATATCGATAGATATCATCTATATCGATTATCATTGTCTATATCGATCGTTGTCTATCGATATCCAGTTCCTCAAACGGTTATTACATTATTAAATATTATGGATCATACTACCCGGTCAGCGTGGCGCGAGCAGTAGTATCTCGGCCTTTTATCCGGAGATCCCGGGTTCAAATCCCGGACAGGCGTGTCCTTTTCACACGGGTTACAAATCATTCATCTCATCCACTGAAGCAATATATAACAACGGTCCCGGAGGTAAAAAAAAAAATTATGAATCATCTGGAGGTCCCGGGTTCGAATCCAGGTCAGGTATGACATTTTCACACGCTACCAAAATTGTCATTCATCTCATCCTCTGAAGTAATACCTAACGTCGGTCCCGGCGGGTAAATAAAAAAGGAAAAAAAATTATGGAACGACATGGAAACATTCCCAGGACAAATAAAAATAAATTGTGAAATTTTCAGTGAAATCGGTTCAGTAGTTTTTGAGTTATTACGGTTCACACAAAAGGTAATTTATTTATAAACATTATTTCGCCGATTTTTTTTTTAATGTCTTCCTAGAAATATGTGTAGTACAGAGGGGGTTGCTCACGTCTTCAGTGATTATGGCTGACGGTCGTGTGGATAAGAATTAAATCGGCAAATACTTGAGTTGTGTGTGTGTGGTTGTGTACTCTGGAGGAGATTGTAGAAATTGAATTAACTTTTGAGTGTAATTTGGTTGATAAGTTATGTCTCGTGGCCTTTTTGTGGCCTCTTCTTGATTGTGGTGCATTTGTCTTGTGTTGTCTTGATTTTATGAATGTATAAATGTGTGTAATACATCTTAGTCCTTGTTAGGTGTTCTATGTTCCTGGATGTTTTTCTCCTTTAGGTATTGTGGTGTGCAGTGTGAGCGTATAGCGGTTTGGTATGGATGATGTTTGCTTGTGGAGATCGAGTGTGTGTATGGGCGCTTACCCACCCTGCTGAAGTAATGCTTTATTAGCGGTTTCCCAGGAGGTGGGATCACCAGGAGTGGAGGTTTAGTCGGTAGTGCGCAGGAATTCATAAGCATTTTCTGTAATAGCTTGCGGAGCATGTTAACGAGACCGTCACTGCAGCGGCGTCCGTAAATGGGGTTCCTCCACCTCTATAAAAAATAAGAAAAAAGACGTACTACTAGTACAAGCTACCCCAAAAAAATACTTTGGGAGCAATATTAGGCGGGGGAGCCATTAACATTTTTAAATTATCGATTTTTTTAAACATTTTTTTGGTTTATTTAAACGTTTAAATTATAAACTTTTAGTAATAATATTACAATAAAATTTCTATGTAATTCATCCCCCTCCCCCCCTTACACACCCAACTACAATAAAGAATATTCTAGGTAACTTTTTATTGGTTGTACATTTTTTAACGAATTTTCTTTGTTAGTTTCTTCAATTTAACTTAGTAAATGTAGAAAAATCAAAAAAAAGTTTTGAAAAATAATTTTGGCGGTGGGGTAGTAGAAAAAAATTAAAATACCAATTTTTTGTTTTTTAATTAGCGTAAAAAGTTTAAGTATATATAAATACACTTTTCGTTTATTTAAATACATAATGATAATTTTACAACAAAATTTAATAAAGGATTACCTCCCACTCAAAAAAAAGAAATCTACGCAAGATTTTTCATGTATAATTATTTTTCCACTGTAAAAGAACGGTAAGAAAATATGATAACTTTGTTGTCAGCTTTTGTTTTTTCTTGTTCATTCTGTTTGATAATTTTTCTGACGTATTTAAAAGGTTTTTTTTATTTTTTATATCTAATTTTTTTAAAAATTGGGACATTCCTAATGTTTGTCATATATTGTGGTTTATAAGAAGATATTTGTATATTAGTTCTTTCCGCTGTTTTTTTTTTTTTTTTTATGTTTTGTTGATTTGTTCTCTTGTTATTTTGGGATCGTCTGATGAGATAATTAAATCATCTGTGAAGGCGAGACAGTCAATAACCATCCGACGGCTTTCTATGCCAATTTTAAATGGGGTACTGATTTACTTTTAACTGTTGTTTCAGTTCATTACTTTGGTTTATTTTTTTTTCTGACTGATGAATTAATTCATCATAGAAATTTTTTAAAGAAGCTTTTACGTAGGAATATGAGAACGGATGGTGTAACGTGTAAAAAAAATCATGCCTGATCGGGATTCGAATCCGGGACCTCCAGAAGAAAGACGTTACCACTACACACCAGTGATCAGCTTTTATTTTTGTTTTTTATTTTGGGGGGTTTACCTTTAATTAATATATATATGTACATTAATCTAATCTGAATTTTGTTTTTATTTTATACAAATTATAACTTAAAATATTTGTTTCCGGGCGGCTTCATACTAATAAGAATGGGTAACTTTTGATAAATTTATGTGCTTCATTTTTTGCCTTTAAATCTAACGTAATGTTTAAAAATAATATCTCATCTAAAACATACAAAATTCAAAATTGAAAAGGGGCACTCTTTCGGAATTTCCTCCCCCTTAATTTTTCTATTTTTTTTTTTTTTTTTTTTTTTTGAACGTTACATACTTCCATATTGTGCAATATCATAAATTTATTAAATAACCATTAAATTAATTTAATGATTAAATAAAATTATTTTAGAGAGATGAGAGTATAATTAAATATGGATATAATATATTTTTAAATGTAAAATTTAATACAAATCATAATTAAAATTACTTTTATAAACACAATACAATACTTATTTTACCAAACGATAATTATCCTGCAGGATGAAAATCACTGATATCATATGGAATAAATTTTCCTCATGCTTATTTCAGTGACGCCATAGAGATTCACAAATAAAAATCCAACAAACTGTATGAATCATCAATAAAGCTTGCATCATTGTTGTATATAATTTGCATATTTAACGTTAATTAGATGAAGTTAGCGAGCGAAGCGAGTAGGTTATATTTGCTTTGGTTATGTTTATATAACCCACCGGGTTTTGTATGGGGAATACTGCAAATGAAATATCAGGAAGCGATGGGGTGAGGGACAGTTCTGTACGAAGCTGCCGCCTTCCCGTGCATGCACGGACCGTGCATGCACGGGAAGGCGGTGGAGAAGAAGTGAGGGGACTCTTGAGCCCCTGAGCTAACAGCCTGAGTCCCGGCGGGGGTGTCCGCGTTAGAGGCGAAACACAAAAGATCGAGTCCCGGTTGCTGGGTGATGGTGGCCGGGAACGGCATAGCCGAGCCTGGCGTTTCTCTCATCTAACGATTAGAGGCAAAGGCACCTCCAGGAACCGTGTTCATGCTTACACGGTGATCTGGTTACGGGAGGCAAGGGAAAAAATTCACCGGGTTGGGCTAGTGATGAACACGTCTTTCATCATCAGCCGATTTGGAAGCCGAGAGTTCCATAGTTCAAGTCCTAGTAAAGGCAATTATTTTTACACGGATTTGAATACTAGATCGTGGATACCGGTGTGCTTTGGTAGTTGGGCTTCAATTAACCACACATCTCAGGAATGGTCGAACTGAGACTGTACAAGACTACACATCATTTACACTCATACATATCATCCTCTGAAGTATTATCTGAAAGGTAATTACCGGAGGCTAAACAGGAAAAAGAAAGGTTAGGCTGACTTGAATAAATAATTCAATTTCTAGTTTTGATTTTTTTCTTTATTCCTAACATCATAAATTTACAAATCTATTATATATAACTTTCCAACCTTAATGGCTCTGTTAAAATACATAAATACCTTTATAACATTAGTATTATTTATTTTATTTTCGCTTCGCTCTCCTTTTCAGACTACTATTACATAAATTATTATTATTATTATAATTTTTTGTTTATATATATATATATATATATATATATATATTATGAAAATTGTTTAGATATTTAATAATTCATTTCGAAATACTAACATTTAATTTAAATTGACATTATCAGCCGGTCTCCGTGGCGCGAATGGTAGCGCCTTTCATCCGCCTTGGATTTGGCCTTTCATCCGCAGGTCCCGGGTTCGAATCCCGGTCAGGCACGGAATTTTCACACAAGCGAAAAATCATTCATATCATTCTCTGAAGCAGTACCTAAAGGTGATCCCAGAGGTTAAACAAGAAAAAAATTTGATATTATCAAATAAAAAATGCTACAAAATAAATTTTTAATATTTTTATTTATAGTCACATCAACAATTAAAGTCATTAGCGACTGAAGTGTAATTGTAAATGTACTAATAAATGTGTGTACTCTTGTACAGACTCAGGCCGACCATTCCTGAGACGTGCGGTTAATTGAAACCCAACCATCAAAGAACACCGGTATCCACGATCTAATATTCAAATCCGAATAAAATCTAAAAATCATTTACCTTTACTAGAATTTCAAACTAAGAGTCCTCGAAATCAGTTGATTTATCACAAGGAGTTTTACCACTAGGCTATCCCGGTTAAATATTGTGCTCAGTAAAAATAGTCTAGTGGTCATATTCCTGTTTTAATATTTTTTATTACAATGTTTGATATTTATTATCTAACTAGCAGACCTGGCAATGCTTCGCTATTGCTAGATTTGAGTATATATATATATATATATATATATAGAGTTAAATGAACACAAAGGAAAGTTTGATAAAATATTAAAAAACTGAACATTAGGGAACTTCACAATATTTAACCTTTCCCTATTTCCCTTCTTCCCATTTTTGCATCTTCCCTTTTTTCCTTTCTTCCTTTTCTCTTTTTCCATTTTTCGAAAAATTATTTCTTTTCACGTAACTAATATATATTCTGAATATGAGCCAAATCCTACCATAAATTTAATTTTTCAAAATATCTCGACCCTAGTGCCACCTAGCGGATCCAAACTAATTCAGAAACTTTCCCTGGCATGTGTCCAACCATTCCCCAAAGTTTCATCGCTATCGTATGAACGGTTTATGAGCCAAATCCGACCATAAATGAAATTTTCTCCAAATATCTCAACCCCAGCGCCATCTAGCGGATCAATTTTTTGAAGAGGTATTTCTTTCCACGTAAGTAATTTCCATGTAAGGTATTTCTTTCCACGTACTCTGAATATGAGCCTAATCGGACCATAAATACATTTTTTCAAAATATCTCGATCCTAGTGCCACCTAGCGGATCCAAACTAATTCAGAAATCGTCTCTGGGATGCGTCCAACCATTCCCCAAAGTTCATCGCAATCGGATGAACGATTTTGGAAGTCATAAGAGACATACAGATAGACAAACATTCATTTTTATATATATAGATTAAATACTTAGTATATAGTTTTATTTAAGTAACTTGTTAAAGACTGTTATAATTGATGCAACTATAAACAAACAATGAAAAATATAAATTAAATAAATTTTGCATAGTTAAATTTAAATAATAAAATATTTTTCCTTCCAAACATTTATTTTTCTTTTTTATTTATTTAATTAAAAGTAAATAAATTTCACATAATAAGATATTTTTAACGTAAAAGTTTAATTAAATTTAGCGTAAAATGTTCTTATATCTGATTCTATTATAACTGACATTCTGTAAACGAAAAACTTGGACTGATATATATACATTATGTTTATCAAAGCGTTAAAACTCTCTCGCGCTCTCTCTTTCTCTCTCACTCTCTCTCTTTCTATTGAAAAATATTTATTATTATTGCATGCAATAAAATCATTTACACCGGTAAAATATCTCATTTCTTGTAATGTCAACAATATTAAAACTTTTATGTAATATAAAAATATGTTAATGTGTTAGTAGTAGTAATTATCTATTTCTGTATTCATACGAAAATAAATATTAATATTTAATAATAATGGATTTTATACCGTGTAAGATGTTATATATGGGACCGGAAATCGAACTTGGTACCTCAGGATTGAAGGAAAAGACGGTTCCACTCCACCACAAAACCGACAATAAATAAAAATAATAATAATGTTTTTCTTAACCACAGGGTAAAATTTTTCTGGTTTTTTTTTTATAATAAATTTTTGTTAAACGAAAAAATTGATTCCATTTTCAACCAGATCAAAATTATTTTTACTTTCTCATCTGGATAGCGGTATACCAGAGCTGTAGCTATAGAAGTTAAAGTTTTGTAATCGGTGTAATTTGGACATATGAGGTTTTCATCAGATCTTGACGCTTTTACACCTAAGGAACCAAAAAAAAAGGATCGAAATTTTCTGGGTGTTCGTTGTAAACCTCTAAATCACCTTATATCTCCAGAACTACTGGACCTATTTTGATCAAACTTAGTTAGATTACTTCTATATATGTGGATGGCATTAATGCCTTAAAAATTTCAACTTAAAAGGTCATGGGAGTGAGGCTGTAAAGCAAGCTCACCCTCAGTATTTCGAGATTTTGCTTAATTAAGGTCATATCTTTCTTAGGCAAAAAATAACATTATATGCATAGTAAAATCTTTACAAAATCACACCCCCACCCCAAAAAATGCTTTAAACTAAAGATATCTCGTGACTTCACAGGTGAGCGGTAGAAATAACTAAATGAATAATATTTAAATTGTAAAAAACTATCTCTGTGTGGCTGGGACTCTAATTCGATTACCCGATTGACACAGTACCTGGTGTGTAAAACCTTGCGGTTACCCCAGTTTACCGACCGTGCAAGCAAAATTTATTTTCTATATAAAGTAATAAATACATTTTATAAATTTATTCTAATAAAGTAATTGTAAAATTACATTAGTTTATTTAGTGCTGACCGTCGCCGCTAGTACAGCCACATCCGCGCGAATTAAATACGGTATGCACGCGCGCGCATACCGTTGGTATTGGTATTGGTATACTGCGCTTCAGTTGGTATTACCGAATTAAATAAATGAAAAAAATATTATATTTAAATAAAATGATAAATATTTTTAATGAAGTTGTGTGTGTGCGTGCGCGTACGTGCGTGGGTGTGTAAGTGTGAGCTGAGCATCAGATACAACCCGCAGTTATGGAACTTTACCGTCATATTTCCTACAACTGTGTTGTCATCTTTATTTTCTTGCTTCTAATAAATGGGCTATTCATTATTTTGTAAAGAGTGCTGTTAAAGTAGGGAAATCGCTTCAAATTTCAAAACTGAAGGTTACTAGGAGATACAGAGAAGTGTGGATATATATAGTTACAAAATTACTGTTTTATGGTGTGTTTAAAAATTTTTTCGAGAATTTTGGATGTGACATAGTGAATCATTCTAATATGGTGCGCTAAAAATCCTCACCCGTTTCATGGACGACCATTATACGAAAATAAAATTGGTGTTTCGGGTGCGAGCTCTCGGCGTCATGTAATAGAACCTGTATTTATTTAAATATCTGTAGACGGTGTGGTTTATCGCAACTTAATCGAACAGTTTATTGAAATGTTAGATTTTCTCGAACGAGAATGTCGGTTCTGGCATAATAACGCAAATTGTTGTACTGATAATGAAACGCTGAATATGTTACGGGATTTGTTGGCCATCGTTTGATATCAAAAGAGTTGTTACCTCCAAGATCCTAAGATAAACGACGTTTATCTGAGGATCTTGTTGTTCCTTCTCATTGTTGTTCCTTCAGGGACAAACGAGTCGTTTGTCCCTGAAGGAACAACAGCAGACGTTTTCTTTCAGGAATATTTAAAAAATGTAGTTTTTTAAAACAATCGTTATACACTTGATGAATTGAAGGCTAACATTGGTAGTGATATTGCAAAAATTTCGAAAAGTGGCTGCAAATGTTACGAAACCTGTACAGACCTGCATCGGAATTTTGGGAAATCATTTTGAACATCTATTATAAAATTATTCAAAGTAATTTGATTATTGTTGTAATAAGTATTTTATTAATATTAATATTTTTATAATAAATTCACGTAATCAAAAAAAGGGGTTGTGACATTTTTGAAATACCCGTTAGTTGGAACAATCTCTTTTTCTTTTTATAGTTAGAAAGAAATGAATTAGAATTGTATTTTCATTTAATACGAATGAATCAAAAATTAAAATTACATCTAGAAGGGAAGAAAATACAAGGCTATTGTACTGAAATGTATAATATATCGGAAAATTAGCAAGGGAGAATTCGATGAAGTAAAATAATAAAACTACGGGTTAAGTAGTTAGACAACCCATTTCTGTATAGCAGAAAAGTAAGGTAAACAGAAAATTAATATTTATTTATAAATCTGTTAACTGTGTCAATGAAAAAAAAAAATAGTCATATATTGCATTAGGAAAAACGTATATATATATATATATATATATATATATATAATATGTTCAACATATCTATATGAAGGGTCTTCATAAGAGAATCTAGGGGTTATGAGTGTGGAACAAATGAAAACAAAAATACATACAGTTGATTTTTATCGAATTTGTCATCTCAAACAATTTTTTTACATAACTAACAAATTTCAATACGTACAGTACTAATCGCTCAGGAAACCTCCAATCGACACTCAATTTCTCTCCATACCTTCCTTTTTTCCTGTTCCAGGAATTACCGTCAGGTATTACTTCTTTTTTTTTTGTCTTCAGTCATTTGACTGGTTTGATGCAGCTCTCCAAGATTCCCTATCTAGTGCTAGTCGTTTCATTTCAGTATACCCTCTACATCCTACATCCCCAACACTTTAGAAGTATTACTTCAGAAGAAGATATATATATAAGTGTAAGTGAAGTGTATATAGTTTTGTACAGTTTCAGGTCGACCATTCCTAAGATGTATGGTTAATTGAAACCCATCCACCAAAGAACACCGGTATCCACGATCTAGTATTCAAATCCGTATAAAAGTAACTGTCTTTACTAGGATTTGAACCTCGGACCTCTCGACTTCGAAATCATCTTTTTTACGATGGCGAATTGGTCTACTGGTGAATAACCTAGAAATTCTTTACTAAATCTAACGTCGTTGTTTAAATCGATTGACATTGTTTAAATCAATAATCGACTTCTTCAGAAAATTATTATGTGATTTATTGAATTAAATGTCATTATTTATAAAAGATCGATTTCTATTATTATTGGTTGTTTTTTTTTTAAAAGCAACCCAATTTAAAGAAAAATAATTTGCTATATTTAATCCTATTAGTTATGAATATTACAATTATTTATCCAAAATATTATTGAGATAAATTTTTTTTTTATAACAGTTATTGAAAGTGTCCCACATTTTCATCAGTATAGCCGTTACCCTCTTTTTCATATTCCATGCAACGTTTCGAAGTTTCCAATTTCTCTTGAATTATGTTGACTTTCAGTTCTTCAATGGATTATTTTTGAATACACATCCTTTTAGATATCCGTAGTGAAAAAAATCTGCAGGAGAAAGAACAGGTAACCTAGCCGGCTATAAGCCAATCAATATTACTCTTTCACTAAAGATATTTTTCAAAAGTTCCATTGTTGTTCTTGCCGTGTTACATTTTGTTGAAATCGAATCATTCTTGGTAACACAAGGTTAATATACACAAACACGTTAAATAGAACGATACATTACACAAAGGACATCAAGAAAAAATTGCATACAGAAATAAATATTATAAAAATTATTGCAGGTAAAAATGGATGTAACTCCTCATTATACAATACAGAACAATTAGCTTAACTAGCCATGCATCAAAAATCGTAACTAGAATTCTGTACAGAAGAATTGAGAAGAGAATGGAAGAAGTGTTAGGAGAAGACCGATTTGGTTTCAGAAAAAGTATAGTGGCAAGGGAAGTAACTTTAGGCCTCAGATTAATAGTAGAAGGAAAAGTAAAGAAAAACAAACCAACATACTTGGCATTTATGTACCTAGAAAAGGCATTCAATAACGTAGACAAGAATAAAATGTTTAGTATTTTAAAAAAATTAGGGTTCAAATACAGAGATAGAATGATTGCTAACATTTACAGGAACCAAACAGCAACAGTAATAATTGAAGAACATAAGAAAGAAACCGTAATAAGAACGGGAGTCCGACAAGGATGTTCCCTATCCCCGTCCAAGTTTCACTTGGACGATCGGAGTACCTGAGAAGAAAAGATTAGAAGCTTTTGAAATACGGTGCTATAGGAGAATTTAAAAAATCAGATGGGTGGATAAAGTGACAAATTAAGAAGAGTAAAAAAAGAAACGGGTTTTTTAATAGGATGGTGATTTTACGTGTGAAAAAAAACGGGAATAGTTCAGCTGCCAAAAAGTTTCGACATTTAAGAAACAAATGTTAGTTAATGGCCTAAAGAACGCGATTTGATTTTTACTTGCAAATCTAAAATAAAAAGATTTTACTGGACTAAAAACAAGAATTTTCCAAGCAGATGATTATGTTGCTGTTATGAGCAATATTCGTATTTTATTTTTTTTTATAAATAAATCTTATTTTTTTCATCAATATTTTTTTTTTTATACAAAACCTGTTTAAAATATACAGTATGGTTAAGTTCGACGAACTATGGTGTATTGTTAACCTATTATTTTATTATTATTATTATAAATTTATTTTATTTTCCTAATATGTACGTTGCTATCTGTTCAAATAGTGAAAAATAAGCAACCCCCTCCCCCAGCATGAGAAGAGGATGATAAATATGACATGTAAATGATATGTAGTTTTATACAGATTCAGGCCGACCACTCCTAAGATTTGTAATTAATTGAAGCCCAACCACCAAATTACATCGGTATCCAATGTCTAATATTCGTTTTCTGTTTCCTATTTAGCCTCCGGAACCACCGTAAGGTATTACTTCAGAGGATGAAATGTATGAATGTAAATGAAATGTAGTCTTGTACAGTCTCAAGGTCGATCGTTTCTGAGATGTGTGGTTAATTGAAAAAACTCAACCACCAAACATCGGTATCTACGTTCTAGTATTCGAATACGTATAAAGGTAAGTGTCTTTACTATGATTGGAACCTTAGAATTCTCCTTAGAATTTGAAATCAGCTGATTTCCGATGATTTAACCACTAGACTAACCCAGTAGGTTAATGTCTAATATTTAAATCCATATAAAAGCGGCTAATTTTTACTAGGGTTTCTATCTCAGAACTTTCGAATTCGTACATCAGCTGTTAAACAATTGAGTTGTGACGACGAGTTAACTATTAGACCTGCCCCATAAATTATTATTTTATATATGAAATTATTATTTATTATCATTGACTTAAATCGATTTTTTTTTAAATTAATATACCTCATTTGGTGGTTGGTAATCAGCACCAATTTTTGTTATTCTATGCGCAAATTTAAATTTATTAAAGATAAAACAAAATAAAAAAGTATTATTTTCAAATTTATTTTCCCGGCCTATAGCGATATTTACTGTTGTAGCCATTACTGAAAAGTACCGGTATTTTGATCGGTCAAAAAAAAAAATGTAAAAATACAGTTTTGTTAAGTTTTTTAATTTACATTTAGGAAAATTAAATTAAATTAATTAAATTGTAAATAATCTGGGAAAACAAGGTTTTTTTAATTGAAATTTTCCGAAGTCAAAAAGACCTGATTTTGTCAGACCTGATTTTGTACATCTCGTCTTATATATGACCTTATAACTACGGAATACGTCGACAGATTTTTTCAAATCTGATAGACGGGTACAACGTTTGGAAAGGAAAGAATGTATTAATTTTTTTCAAAAGTTTGAAAAAGAACTGGGAGTGTTTTGGCCGTAATAAAATTCAAGAATTTTTTAATTTTAGCAAATTATTTTTCTTTCAAAAATTGAATTTCTTTTTTCTCGCAATCAGAAAATACCTAAAATTTTTATTTAATATTTACCCCTTCCTTCCTTCCTTCTTTTTCCTGTTTAGCCTCTGGTAACTACCGTTTAGATAATACTTCAGAGGATGATATGTATGAGTGTAAATGAAGTGTAGTCTTGTACATTCTCAGTTCGACCGTACCTGAGATGTGTGGTTAATTGAAACCCAACCACCAAAGAACACCGGTATCCACGATCTAGTATTCAAATCCAATTTAATATTTACCCCGCCTTTTCAAAAAATTACTTTATAAAATATCTTGCTTTAGAATATGAGTTAATAAAAACTTTTTGAATTATACTTTCTATACAAATATAACTTCAAACCGTTTTAAAATATGTTTTTGTAATTGATCATCCTATTTCAATGGTGTGCGGTAATAAAAAATATTTTATAATTTTTTTTTTAATTTTAAATTTAAATCCATCTCGCAAGTTACCCATAGTATTTAAAAATTAAGTCTTAATTTTTTTATAACTTTTACTCTTTAGTATTTCCTGAAAAAAAGAAATATTACCCAAAAATTTTCACTCCGTTCTAAAAATGTACAACTATTTATTTAAAATGATGACTGAACCTTCTTTATTTTAATTTTAAGCAATTTTAAAAATTAATTTTTTTTAAATCTATTCTCATCGCTTAGGGGTTATTTTTTTAGAAATTAATTTTACCCGAATGCTTCCGTTTAAGTATGGTAACTTCAAAAGTGGAAAAATCATTTTTAAACTAAATTTCTTTCAGTTTAAAGAATGAATTTACTTACCATAACTTAACCGGTAAGGTTATGCAATTCAATGCCGATTTTTTATTATAAATAAAATAAATAATTTTTCAAATATTTTACTTTTCTCAAAATTTTAAATGGATTTTCTTTCAGGAAAATACAGTGGTATATATATTTTTTTTTAATTTTATTATTAATTTCTAACGTATAACTTTCCCGGCCTTGAGTGTTAGAGTCTCGGTCTTTCAACCGAATGTTCCTGGTTCGAATCCCAGTTAGACATTGGATTTTGAAAATTGCCATTTCATCTCATCCTCTGGAAAAATACCTAATGGTGGTCCTTGAGGCTTACAAAATGAGAAAATTAATCTATAACTTGATCAAATTATTTATTACAGAGTTTTTATTACTAAAGTTATGCAAATCATCTATCATGTCGGATTTTGGCGAGATTATATTGGGAATAATGTGTTATCAAGGAAATCTTGGTAGCCCCAAAATTATATTTTGAGTTTTGGGTTCTCTTTTAGAATTTTTTTTCGAGAATTATCAGGTAAAATATCGAAAAGTTTTATTATTACTGATTATAATTTTATTTTTTATATACAATTCGCGAATAATAATAATAATAAATAATAATAGACTAATTTGTAGTAATGGTTTTTTTTTAAACGTATTGTGTTATTTAAAATATCAATCAGAATGTAATGGATTCTGTATATTTTCTTCATATATAAATTACCAAAAAAAAAAAAACATTTTTTTAATATCTTCTCGAGACAAAAGTAGAACAACGTTATCAATATTATAAACCCCATAAATATATATTTAATTAAATTTTACAGTGAAAAATCTGTTTGTCAAAATATTATTGGTTCTAATAAGAAAATAATTGTTTTATCGGAAATGGTGGGGTCCGTTTCAAATAAATAAAAAATAATAATTAAAAATAAATTTAACCTTGGAATTATTTTTCGAAACTATTTACTCTATACTAAATTACGTTCTATATTATTTACTCAATATCAAAGTTATTCAGATAATTCTCGGACAAATTTCGGAGCAGTAAAAATAGAGAAAAAAGAAATTGTGTTTAATTCTTTTATGAACTAAATTTAATTGTTATTATTAATTTTATTATTAAAATTATATTCTTAATGGTTATTTACCTGTTTTATTATCAGTTAGAATAAATGGGGTTGTATGTAATTATTTTAAAGATTTATATAAATTCAGGTAAAAATTATTTTTTTCTTTAAAATTTCGATAGGGTAGTTTTCTTTATGCGTATATAGATAAAAATCGAAATAATTTTCTGTAGTTTTATATAAAATATAAATATATTTTTATTTTAATAAGGAAACTGTTCTAGATCCAAATAGCGAAAAACCTGAAATAACCCAAAACACAATATATACATACACTCAGCTAAATTAAAAATAATATTAACTTACCTTTAAAATTTGTTAGCGATATTTTTCCACCAATCAGCTTCTGATATTTAAAGATCCCTTCTTTGTTATATATATATATATTTATATATTAATTATAATTTATCAACACAAATTCCTATAACATTAATTTTTCTAATTTAAAAATATTTTTTAATAATATATTCACTTTTAACACCCACTTATTTTATTTAAAGATATTTTTCCAGATTAATAAACATGACACTTAATTTTTTTATTAATTAATTGTAACCGTCAATTTTTTTATTTTGTAAAAATAATTTTTTTTTCAATATAAAATACACATTTTTTTTTCTCTTATAATTATTCAAATTATACGCGTATAACCAAAAAAACAAAATTATATACGTAATAAGCGAAATTAAACGCTGCTTTGAAATCGCGCGTAGAGACCGATCTGGTCTACACGGCAGCGTTGCGCGTTTCAAACTGATTCAATCCTGTACTATAGTTTGGTATTTGAAATAGAGATAGCGCTGTTCGTTCAATGACGACGAGAGATTCATAATATACATAGCTTGAGAAATACCACCGCTCGACGACTCATTTTATCAACGTATATTTTTTATTTTACGCGTGCGCTATGATATTTTTATTTTATATATTATTTTTAAATTTATACATAACTTACTTTTTAGTATAAATTTTGATTTATTTCATTATTTCCGGATGAATTAACAATATTACATTATTTGTCCAAATTTGAGCAGCACCCTTACCCATTGTAAGCCGCGTCATAAATTTTCAAACGATTCTTGCGCAAAAAGTTTGATAAATAATAAGAGAATTTAAAAAAAAAAAATTTTTTTTAAAAATGGTTAAAATCTACTAACGTGTCTTCACAAATCAGCTGATTTTGAAGTCGAGAGTTCCAACGTTCAAATCATACTAAAGGCAGTTAATTTTATATGGATTTGAATACTAGATCGCAGATACTGGTGTTCTTTGTTAGTTGGGTTTCAATTAGCCACACAACTCAAAAAAGGGTCAAACTGAGACTGTACAAGACTATACTTCATATACATTCATACATATCATCCTGTAAAGTAATACCTGACGATGATTCCCGGAGGCTAAAAAGGAAGAAAAATAAGATAATTAACTAACTACAGAAGCGTTGTGGGCATATAATAATGATTTTTACAACAAAAAAAAAATAATAATAATAAAAATAACTTAAATATTTAGAAGAAATCATAACAACGAATATAATTGGATGATAAATTGGGAACAAAAAATGGAAAATGCCCCTTTCTTCTCACAAAGAACATTTTCAATAAAATTTCCTTGCAGTATAACCCCAAATTGAGACATTATAAAACTGCAGTTCTACCAGAAGGAAATGTATGGGGCCGAATGTCTGAAGTTTTTTTTCTCAAATCAAGAAATAGCAAAAGTAGAAAAAAGAATTGATTTTTTTTTTCGTTTTACAGCCCCCCTAATTTTTCGTATTTTTTGACAAAAGAAAATTACTTAATATTTGATGTTTATTAATAATTTATGAATGAAACGTTTGAGATATAACGTAGTAATCCTACAACTAAATAATTCATTAGAGAAAACACACTAACATGATGTGTAAAAACAGAGAGATAAATTTAGAAACGTTATACTAGAATCATCTATAAACAGAAGAATTGAGAGGAGATTGAAAAAAGAGTTAGGAGATACCAATTTGGTTTCAGGAAAAGTATAAGAACAAGGGAAGCAATTTTAGGTCTCAGATTAATAGTAGAAGGAATATTAAAGAAAAACAAGCCATCATACTTGGTATTCATAGACATAGAAAAGGCATTCGATAACGTAGACTGGAATAAAATGTTCAGCATTTTAAAAAAGTTAGGATTCACGTACAAAGAAAGAAGAACAATAGCTAACATTTACAGGAACCGAACAGCAACAGTAATAATTGAAGAACATAAGAAAGTAGCCGTAAAAAAAAAGGGAATCCGACAAGGATGTTCCCTATCCCCGTTACTTTTTAATCTTTATATGGAACTAGCAGTTAACGATGTTAAAGAACAATTTAGATCTGAAGTAACAGTGCAAGGTGAAAAGATAAAGATGCTACGATTTGCTGATGATATAGTAATTCTAGCCGAGAGTAAAAAGGATTTAGAAGAAACAATGAACGGCGTGGATGAAGTCCTACGCAAGAACTACCGCGTGAAAATAAACAAGAACAAAACGAAAGTAATGAAACGTAGTAGATTAATGAAGATGGACAACTGAATGTAAAAATAAGAAGAGAAAAGATTATGGAAGTAGAAGAATTTTGTTATTTGGGAAGTAGAATTACTAAAGATGGACGAAGCAGGAGCGATATAAAATGCCGAATAGCACAGGCGAAACGAGGCTTCAGTCGCAATTATTCAGTCGGAAGAAAGGCGACAAAAACAGCACAAAAGAATGAAAAACGTCTGGGAAAAACAAAAGTCGAAACTATGCAAACGTAATCCGTTGTGGTAGGAATGAGAAGGAAAAATTATTATTTTAAAGGACTGTATATAAAAATGTAAATAATTCGATAAGCTAATTACTAGTAAAATTAATCTGGTCAGGGTAAATCATCTGATTTCGAAATTGAGAGTACTCAGGTTCGAATCCTAATAAAGGTAGTTGCTTTTTATCGAATTTGAATACTACATCCTGAATACCAGTGTTCTTTGATGGTTGGGTTTCAATTAATGAATGAATCTGAATCCGTTCAAGACTACACGTCACGAACAAGGGAAGTAGCTGCCAACGGTCCCAAATCCAGAATGTTGCATGGGATATATTGAGACTTCCGGAATACTCATAAGAAATAAATAAAATTTAAATAATTAAAAGTTGAATTGTACATAAAATACCGTGGCTTCAAAAAGGACTTCACAACTTTAAAAGCAAATGAAAATTTATTGAGATAACTTACAGATTCGGTTGCGGTCTCATTTTGTAGCAAAACTATCAAGTTTTGACTCCAATAGTACCGAATTCTGCCACCAGCGCTGCTACCGGTGATGTTAAAAATGGATACATTTACTGATGCGAAATATTCTCATTCTCGCTGTTGGTTTTGGCCCCGTTACCCTTAAAAACGAACTAGAGGCGTACCATCCCCCCCAAAGTCCTGTATAAATCTATACAAGGATCTTTCCTTAGACATTCCAGCTGACATGCTTCCATCTCTAAGCTCTGCAACCTCTTCCGCAAGCGGGAGATGGGCAACTGAGTAAAATATAGATCCGGTGCATTGTGATCACCGTTCCCCTTCAGTACTGGCTCGGCTCGAAACCGCATCTCAAATACCGCGGCCTCCCGATTTCAACGCAATTTCAACATAGCTGCCCAATCTTTTACCACTAAATCGATTGGGAGAGCTTTTCCCAATATGGTGGTAGCCTCTTAGGAGATTTTTTTAAAAACACCAGTGCATACAATTAAAGTTTTACGCTGGGCACTCCATAAATTTTGAACAAGTGCTCTATTCATATCCAGCCTATACGCCCAAACGGGCTCCGCGTATAAGGTCATGCTTTCGAAGACACCTCAGTACATTATGTACATTTGACGGCCGCACAATTGATATTCAAAAGAAAAGAAATTGGTTATAACCAATTCGAAGTTACGTTCTGAAGGTCATAATCCGAAATAAATTAATTGAAATTTTTAATAGTTAATGAAATCGCACAGCAAATATATACTCCAATCTATAAACAGGAAATGTCTCACGATACGTATATAAAAAATTACACCAGCTTTATATTAATCAATTTAATTGATTTTTTGTTTTAAATTCAATTATATTATACAGCTTTAAGAGAAAAATATTTAGTTTGACGAAGATTTAAAAAAAACAACCTTCTTGTCCGAATAATTGACGTAGTAAGCAAATGTCGAGTTTAGAATATCAAATGCGGATTAAAAAAACCAAGCTTTATATTAATCAACTTTATTGATTTTTTATTTAAAATTCAATTATATTATACAGCCTTAAAGGAAAAATATTTATTTTGACGAGGATTTAAAAAAAAACTACCTTCTGGTCCGAATAATTGACGTAGTAAGCAAATGTCGAGTTTTGAATATCAAATGCGGATTAAAAAAACCAAGCTAAGAGAAAAAAAGCCCAGCTTAAAGACCTTAAAAACCACCTTAAAAACCCCCAGCTTAAAAACCCAGCTTTAAGAGAAAAATATTTAGTTTGACGAGGATTTAAAAAAAAACTACCTTCTTGTCCGAATAATTGACGATAAGCAAATGTCGATTTTGAAAATGTAAATGCGGATTAAAAAAACCCAGCTTTATATTAATCAGTTTTATTGATTTTTTATTTTAAATTCAATTATATTATACTACTTTAAGAGAAAAATATTACCCTTATTTCTTCCCCATAAGCATAAAAAAACTATTTTCGTTAGTACATGAGATCGTGTCACTAATAAATAAATGTTGAAAGTTTTATATATTGATAGAAAGGAGTATTGTTTTTTTACCAAAGAGTAACGAGATCGGCGATGTAGGAACGGGAATTTTGAACTTTAGTTTAGCCTCAAGTTCACAACCCGACTTTGTGATCACAAATGGTGGTATGTTTATAAAACAATAAAACTAGGATTAGAGACATATAATCTCATTTGTTAGTTGGTCAGTATGTAAAAGAAACTAATTACCATATTAGAAATATCTTGTTATAAAATGTTTCGGCCATTTGTTTTTCCAAAATATGAAATTTTAATGCGTCACATTTACTAGAAATATGTGTATGTAAATCGATATGAACAAATTAGTTTACGTTTTCGTAGGGGGGCTAATAGGAGATTATAATCTAAATTGGGTACGCAAATTAACAAACATATAATAAATAAATAGTATTTATATTTTTCACAGAAATAATTTAAGTTAAATATCAATTCCTATGATTATCTAATTTATAAACGTTATTTTCATTTCCAATTTATTTTTTTGTCAATCCGATAATGTTACGCTATAATGTGACATTAATTCCTTGCATATGCTATTCAATCCCAGTTAGACTAGAAATCAGAATAACCTAATGACAAAGCGCAAGAACAATCAGTTGTGACTTTTTGTGAAAAAATTGGTCACCCCGTAGAAGAATTAAGGCATGACCTCGGTACGAACTTATAGGCAAGAATATAAAAATAAATATTTGTTTTTTTTTAAAAATAAATTAATAAAATTGAATATTATTGTTAAATTAGTTAACACACATCGAAATGATTGTAATTACTTAACACTATAACATATATTTCTATTTCAAATCCAGAAACCACTTTCCAAATATTATAGTATTTATTCTAAAGAAAAAAGTTAATGAACTGGACGATAACTCTTAAAGTAATAATCCGTATAAATTAGATGAAATTTTTAAATATTAACAAAATTAGACCGTAAATGTACAATCTTTTTAACATTTTTAAATAAGAAACATTTCACCATACGTTTTATCATTTTATTTTTCAAGTTAATGTATATTTAAACGGGTAATCGTAAAAAGATATGCGTAAAACGTTAGAGATTTTCATTTGTTTTTTTGTCTTCAGTCATTTGACTGGTTTGATACAGCTCTCCAAGATTCCCTATCTAAGTAAAGTTAAATTAGTAATTTAGTTCTAGAAATTGATACTAACGAATCGGGATTTTCCGCTAATGATCGGAACATTCCGGTGCGTTTTTTTTTTGTCTTCAGTCATTTGATTGGTTTGATGCAGCTCTCCAAGATTCCCTATCTAGTGCTAGTCGTTTCATTTCAGTATACCCTCTTCATCCTACATCCCTAATAATTTGTTTTACATATTCCAAACGTGGCCTGCCTACACAATTTTTCCTTCTACCCGTCCTTCCAATATTAAAGCGACTATTCCAGGATGCCTTATTATGTAGCCTATAAGTCTGTCACTTCTTTTAACTATATTTTTCCAAATGCTTCTTCCTTCATCTATTTGCCAAAACACCTCTTCATTTGTCACTTTATCCACCCGTCTGATTTTTAACATTCTCCTATAGCACCGCATTTCAAAAGCTTCTAATCTTTCTTCTCAGATACTCCGATCGTCCAAGTTTCACTTCCATATAAAGCGACGCTCCAAACATACACTATCAAAAATCTTTTCCTGACATTTAAATTAATTTTTGATGTAAACAAATTATATTTCTTACTAAAGGCTCGTTTAGCGTGTGCTATTCGGCATTTTATATCGCTCCTGCTTCGTCCATCTTTAGTAATTCTACTTCCCAAATAACAAAATTCTTCTACCTCCATGATCTTTTCTCCTCCTATTTTCACATTCAGTGGTCCATCTTTGTTATTTCTACTACATTTCATTACTTTTGTTTTCTTCTTGTTTATTTTCATGCGATAGTTGTTGCGTAGGACTTCATCTATGTCGTTCATTGTTTCTTCTAAATTCTTTTTACTCTCGGCTAGAATAACTATATCATCAGCAAATCGTAGCATTTATATCTTTTCACCTTGTACTATTACTCCGAATCTAAATTGTTCTTTAACATCGTTAACTGCTAGTTCCATGTAAAGATAAAAAAGTAACGGAGATAGGGAACATCCTTGTCGGACTCCCTTTCTTATGTTCTTCAATTGTTATTGTTGCTGTTTGGTTCCTGCACATGTTAGCAATTGGTTTTCTATCTCTGTATTTGAACCCTAATTTTTTTAAAATGATGAACATTTTATTCCAGTCTACGTTATCGAATGCCTTTTCTAGGTCTATAAACGCCAAGTATGTCGGTTTGTTTTTCTTTAATCTTCCTTCTACTATTAATCTGAGGCCCAAAATTGCTTCCCTTGTCCCTATACGTTTCCTGAAACCAAATTGGTGTTCTCCTAATACTTCTTCCACTCTCCTCTCAATTCTTCTGTATAGAATTCTACTTAACATTTTTGATGCATGACTAGTTAAACTAATCGTTCTGTATTCTTCACATTTATCTGCCCCTGCTTTCTTTGGTATCATTACTATAACACTTTTTTTGAAGTCTGACACCTTTTCTTCAGGTTTTTAAACCCCAATTTACATTTCATTATCACCAAATTAGGATCGCTATCAATGTCTGCTCCAGGGTAAGTTTTGCAGTCAACGAGTTGATTTCTAAATCTTTGCTTAACCATGATATAATCTATCTGATACCTTGCAGTATCGCCTGGCTTTTTCCAAGTGTATATTCTTCTATTATGATTTTTAAATTGGGTGTTGGCAATTACTAAATTATACTTCGTGCAAAACTCTATAAGTCGGTCCCCTCTTTCATTCCTTTTGCCCAGCCCGTATTCACCCACTATATTTCCTTCCTTGCCTTCTCCAATGCTTGCATTCCAATTTCCAACTATTATTAAATTTTCATCTCCTTTTACGTGTTTAATTGCTTCATAAATCTCTTCGTATACACACTCTACCTCATCATCATCATGGGCGTTTGTAGGCATATAGAAGTTAAGAATCGTTATCGGTTTAGGTTTTGATTTTATTCTTATTACAATGATTCTATCGCTATGCGTTTTGAAATACTCTACTCTCTTCCCTATCTTCTTGTTTATTTGGCTATAACTCTGGAACCAATGAAAATAAGTACCACTTATGATATATTGATGAAAAGCTCTCAATAATTTTTCCCATGTATTACTCAAAAGCCGCCGGATTTTGACTTGCCACGTAAGGCATGGTCAACGCTAAACAGAATACGAATTCAGCATGGTAGGTGCGCCTATTTCCTGTATTAATGGGGTAAAACTCCGATGTTCCTTTTGTGAGTGTAGTGAAAATGAAACTGTTAAACACATCACAGAAGTTTGCCGTAGGACAGCTTATGAAGGGACTCCTGAAGATTTGCTATTGGCGACTCCAGAATCCGTAGCATATATTAGTTTGTTAGATGTTTTTTTGTAATTTTTTACTGTAATTGGTGTTATTTTTTGGTGCTATACGCTAAATAAATATCAATAAGGTTTTATTACTGCAGTTATGAAAAAGTCCAAAATCCAAAAATATTTGGATTTTGGGCTTTTTTAAACACTTTTGGTCCAATATTGGAAATTTTGGATTTAGGACTGTTGTTACAACAGTCCTTAATCCAAAATTTCAACATTCTACGGCTAATCGTTTTTGAGTTATGCGAGATACATACGTACATATGTACGTACAAACGTCACGACAAAACTAGTCAAAATGGATTCAGGGATAGTGAAAATGGATATTTCCGTTGGAATCAGAAAACTGTAATTTTTCGAGATCGCAATACTTCCTTTACTTCGTACATGGAAGTAAAAAAAATCAAAATATATGAAGGATTCCGTAGAAATGAACAAGAACAGAATGGACCATAGGTAAAGGTGAGAAGAAAACTCACGCAAAATGAATAATGTTTTTAATTACTCAATGGCAGTTTACCATTTTTTTTAATGTTAAACGAGGCTTTATAATGTATCAAAAAACGCACTACTATATCAAAACCCCTCCCACAAATTCTTCAGAATTATTTTCTTACGTTTTCAAAATTTTTATAATTTTAAAAAAGTTTTGTGTAACAAAGGATTGTTTGAGAACAAATATCTCTTCAACTGTTTTATGTTAAACATTAAATTCTATTTCAAATCTTTGTTTAAGTTTTTTGATATAATTTTAACAATAAACATGAAATGATCAATAAGAAAGCTCATTTGTACTTTGATTACTTTTTATAATATCTTACTTTTGTAAAGTTTGTTTCCATCAATTGCAATATAATTAAATTTAAGTTTACAGCAAAATGTAACATTAAAAAAAAAAATAGACTTACTTGTTATACAGTTTCCAAAATTACACAAAGTTATGATCGTCTAATCAAGAGAAAAGTAAAACATCTGTAAGAACTTTAGTAATATTTACAGAAATTTTGTTCAGAATTTAATAATATTCTCTTCCATATGTTAATAAAAACAGTCTTAGAATAGATCTGTATATACAAAATGTTTCACGAAGAATATAACAAATTTAAATCAAATTCATTTTTAATTTATAATAAATTGTTTTATTGATATGTTATTTTATTTGATTTTCTTAAAAATTGTATTAGGTAGATTTCATAATAAAGCTACCTATTGTAATGGGTACCATGATTCGACTTCCGGACAACTTCGACATATCTTCGCATTTCACTTCCACTAGACCCCAAAACCACCGTCAGTTCAATAGTTTATATATATATATATATATATTTCACTATCTTGTGGACACGATAACTGCCGTAATTTTGCGCCAATCCCTTTTAAATATAAAATATAACGACCCAAAATGTGGGTCGATTTTGTTAATGAGCAACATCGAACCATTGGGGGGGTAAATGGGGAGGATTTTCGAAAATAACAAAATATCGCTATAACTTTCTTATTAAGAAAATATCGAATTCTTTTAAAGTTCCTACTATTCTTTAGATAAGGGCCTAAAACTTATCTAAGTTAAGTCTTTTGATATCACCAATTGCCCCTGGCCGTGGAAAAATATGGTTTCGAAAACAACAAAAAATTATACCTCCCTTAATAACAGGATCGAATCGGTTTAAAGTGTTCGTTATTCCTCTAATCATTACATAAAGGTTTTCTCTGAAACAAATTTTGATATGATCAACCTTTACGGCAAGGGATGACCAAAACAAAAAAGACAAAATATTGTTATAACGATCTAATTAGGTAAACTAACGAGATCGTTCCTACTATTCTTTGGATAAAGGTGTATGACTTATTTAAGTATTTTTTATATCACCAACCACTGGTGCAGGGGATTGAAAAAATGGGGTTTCGAAGACAAAAAATATCAACCATCCTTAATAGGCACGATATTAAATCAGTTTAAAATGATCGTTAGTCCTTTAAAGATTACCTAAGAATTTTATGTGAAATAATTTTTGATATGACCAACCCTTACGGCAAGGGATGATCAAAACGTTGCTGGAATTGTAAGAAGATGAGGCTTGTCGTATGCTAAATATGTTAAACCTTTTTTCACTTGTAACCATTGTCGTATTGAGTAAATTTTAGGTTTTTCTTAACTTTCCAGGTGGAAATCTTTTTTATTCCCTACTTAGCACCGGTGAAATCTACCTCCACCTTCGTGCCGATAAGGATTTTTTTCTTATTATTTTTCCCTATTAAAAAAAAATATGGTTTTTTTATACGAAAAGGCCTACATAAGTATAGCCATTTCACATTAGTTTCTTTTCCCCAATACTTCTTAGGAAGTTGACACCTATTTGAAATTATAGGACAATCGCGAGAAATATAAAGCTAACACTGCTTCAAGTATTAGTCTTCCCATACATTTTTTTTTTTTAATGAAAATTATATAAAATCTTATTTCATTAATAATTTCTGATATTTTTTTCTTTTTCTTTATTGTTATTTTTTTGCAATTAGAGGTTAATAATTATTAATAAATCAATATATTTAAATTAGAAAAAATAAAAAAAAAAAAAAGGAGTTGAAGTCTGATTCGAACCGATGTGCCTTCCCGTTGTAAAACCCAAATATTTCATTAATTAAAATTTAATTTGGCTATAACTCTGGAACCAATGAAAATAAGTACCACTTATAATATGTCGTTGAAAAGCTCTCAATAAGGTATTGAGTCCAAAATCCATCCAATTTTTTGGAATTTATGCTTTTTTGGACATTTTTGGTTCAGCCGATCGCAATCAAAAAGGGAGGTGCCCAACTAAATGTTACAGCAGTCCTAAATCCAAAATTTCAACATCCTATAGCTAATCGTTTTTTGGGTTATGCGAGATACATACGTACGTACAAATGTCACGCCGAAACTAGTGAAAATGAATTCAGGAAAGGTCAAAATGGATATTTCCGTTGAAATCTAAAAACCGAAATTTTTTATCACAATACTTCCTTTACTTCTTACAAAGAAGTAAAAAAATAAAATATTTCTTTCCTTCCCCTTAATTCATTAGCCAACATAATCGGCTGACCAGTTTAGTCAAAATATATCATCTAGATAATCGACTTGTCAAAAGGTTATTAAAACCCCCAAAAACAACACAAAATGACAAGGGTGTAAACGGCTCTTGCCACTTAAAAACGTAAACCATTTGTAACAAAACGTTGTCAAAACTATCAAACACACTTCATCGTATACAAAAAATTATGAAATACTAATATGAAAAAAAAATTAAAAATAAGATGACAAGGCTGTAAAGGGCCCTTGATTACTTCTAACAAAAGTTTTCAAAACATATTGAACGCTACGTAAAAATTAAAATGCACATTCAGTCATTAAAATTCGTCATAAAAACGAGCTACTTCTTATGTCCTATCGCCTAGGTTTTCCCTTAGACTATCCTGTTTTGCTTTTCTTTTCCATCTTCCTAAAGGCCTCGATATCAAATTTCAAGGTATCTGAGGCCTCGCAGATGGAATCATCTGATTCTCTGCAATAAATAATGGAGGATCCGTTGCTACCAGCATCAGATCATACGGGGGTTAGATGCTACGGTCAATAGTCCATCTGAGTCAAGACTCGATGCACTCCCCGCAGTTGCTTTTGGGACGGCTGAAATCCTCGCCCTCTCACTTAAAGACCTCCTTGAATTTGGAGACTCCATTTTTCTTTTTGTTAAATATTCTTTTTACAATATTTTTGATTTCTACCTTCTCAGTTCCCTGCAAGGGAATTTTTGCAATTTCTACTTTGACTTCAGGCTTCTTGTCCATTCTGTTTCATTGTCCTTCCCTTTGGGACTGGTAGAAGGTTCATTCCCCTTATGAGACAAACTCTCTTGTTTAAGAACTGCTATTTTCTTCTCCCGTTTTGGACTGTTTTATTATTATTATTATAATAATTGTCGTCATTTCAGCATGGATTTATTAAAGGTCGTTCACCAGCTTCTAATTTGGCCGCCTTTTTGCAGGATTCAGTTAATGCAATTGAGCATAGGGGTCAAGTAGATGTGATATATTTTGATTTTACCAAAGCTTTTGACAAAGTACCCCATCATTTGTTGTTAACAAAGACCAAGGGCTTCGGCTTCAGCGATCGTTTTAATGATTGGCTATCCTCTTATCTTCGTGACAGGCGTTTTTCGGTTCGTTTTGGTGGACAGATGTCTGAGGAATCCTTCTTGGCTAAGTCTGGAGTGCCGCAAGGCTCTGTTTTGGGTCCCCTTCTTTTTATTATTTTTATAAATGATATCGGGCATCTTTTGACGTGTAATTTTCAGATGTTTGCGGATGACGTCAAAATATATTGTCCGATCAGAAATAGTATGGATCACCTGTTGCTACAATTGAATATTAACAAGGTTGTTGAGTGGGCTGACCGCAATTGTATGCCCTTGAATTTTCGGAAGACCAAACATTTGACTTTGTCTCGTAAGACGTCGAGCTCTGTTTTCAGCTATAGGATTGGTACGCACGTTATTGTCGCTGAGACATTGGTTGAGGACCTCGGGGTTTTATTTGACGCGAAGTTGTATTTTCACGAATATGTTGCTCGGATTGTCAGTAAAGCACGCCGGGACCTTGGTCTTGTCCTTTCGATTTGTGGACGGTTTAGCAATATTTCCACTTGTAACCTGCTGTACAAGTCTTTGGTGAGGAGTCGCTTGGAGTACTCGACCGTGGTGTGGTATAGTACACGACGTTTTGCCTCTGATCTGGTTGAGGGTGTTCAGGATAGGTTCTTGAACTGGATGCGTTTTAAGTTTGGAGATTGTTTTGTCGGTGCTAAAAGAGAGGATATGTTGAGGCAATTAGGCCTTTCCAGGTTATCTTATAGGAGAACGTACTTTGTCTTGGTTTTCTTTTATAAAGCTCTGCACAACAGACTTCCGACGCGTTATCATGTTGTCTTGCGGAACCAGGCCAGGTCAGTGAGGTCTTTTAGGCAATTTGTGACGCCGGTTGGTTCCACCGTGTCTCCGATTGAGCGGTGTACCAGTGTTGCAGTGGGGTTCCAGGATAAGCTAAATTTTTGGGAAGATGAGGCGACCTTTTTGAAAAATTTGAGAGGGTTACGTGGCGATGGATCATTGTCCTTGGTGTGATGCTCACTTTCATGATTTTAAAATTATTGTTGTTTTTTTAAGGATTATTGCTTATAACTTGTTTTATTTGGAATGTATTAGTAATGTTGTCTTTTTGTTTTTGGATGTTTTATCTATGTGTTTTTATTATCACTCCGTAGCTACCGTTTTTAAAGTTCTAATTATTTTTTGTATTTGACTGCATAATTGTTATTATTATTATTATTGTGTTTTGAATATTGTATTTTTAATTTATATGTGGGTGTTCTTTTGTGACTTTATGTGATATTGTGTGGCATA
Source organism: Lycorma delicatula (assembly GCF_047948215.1). NCBI lineage: Eukaryota > Metazoa > Arthropoda > Insecta > Hemiptera > Fulgoridae > Lycorma > Lycorma delicatula. The sequence continues at coordinate 44,057,957 of NC_134467.1, forward strand.
CAAAGGTTTTGTTACTGTTCTGTTGCACAATTATAAAATAAAAAAAAAAATAAAAAATAAAAAAATAAAAAATAAAAAAATTTTTATTATTATTATAAAGAACGAACCTTTCTTATAAGGAGAGGATTTATCTTTTTATGAAATAAGTATTTGCCTATAAAATAATCTGAAGAAATATATTTATCTAAAATAATATATAAATTAAACCAATTGGTCTAGTGTTGAACACGTCTTCGCAAAACGACTGATTTCAAAGTTGAGAATTCCAACTTTCAAATCCTAGTAAAGGCAAATACTTTTATACGGATATGAATACTAGATCGTGGATAGCGGTGTTCTTTGGTGGTTGGGTTTCAATTAACCACACATCTCAGGAATGGTTGACCTTTTCTTTTCCTGTTTAGCCTCCGGGAATTACCGTTAAGGTATTACTTCAGAGGATGATGTGTATATGAGTGTAAATAAAATGTAGTCATGTACAGTCTCAGTTCGACCATTCCTGGGGTGTGGGGTTAATTGAAACCCAACCACCAAAGAACACCGGTATCCACGATCTAGTAATAAAATCCGTATTTAAGTAACTGCCTTTACTAGGACTTGAACGCTGGAACTCTCGACTTCCAAATCACATAAATGGTAATCTGAGATTGTACAAGACTACACTCTTACATTTCATCCTTTGAAGTAATTTCTGACGGTGATTGCCGGAGGCTAAATAGGTAAAAAAAAATGTAAATTACCACATAAAAATATTTCCTTTGTTAGAGTCATAAATCAGTCAAATTTTGAAGGATAGAATAACTTTGATTGAATAAAAGAGAGAGAGCGAGAGAGAGAGACAGACAGAAATAAAAAAAGGTGGTGAGATGCAAGCGTTATGTTCGTTTGATAAATAAAATTTATTTTAATATTTTAAAGTAGATGACATTTCCAAGGCCAGTTCTTGTCAAGTTCTGTCAACCAAAAAAATAAAACAAAATAAAAAATGTAAGAAAAGTGTCACAGACTGTGTAACAAATATGTTATCAAGTTAAAAACGATGTCTCTTCTAAACACCGTAATATATTTGCATACGTTATTTCAATTGTAGATAAAAAAGAAATATACGTATAGAATGTTAGATAATTTTTAGATAAACTATTATAAAAACAAAGTAAATTCCTTCTTTTTTTTGTATAAATATTATTTTTTCTTTTTTTTTACAAACTTTATACTAGTTTTATTATATTAAAGTATGTTTGTATGTAAAAAATAAAAAATAAATTATTTTATTTATATGAGCATCGTATATTATCAGTAAAACCAATTTTAATTTAATTATAATTTTTTTTTAAAGCTGAATTTTAACTTAAACTAGAATTATAATGTTTACTTTATTCAAGAAAAGTATTATTTCTTCCTAAAAACTATTATTTCTACACGTTTGGGAGCATTTTAAACAAATTATATTATTCTTTAAAAAAGAAATTACGGTATTCATAATATATAAAAATGTTTAAATAACTCTTCAACTGTTAAAAAAAAAGAAATGAAATTTAATAAATGAGTTAACCTCAAAAAAATCTAATTTTTTTGAGAATTAGACTGTCACATCTTAACCATCAAGGGCTGGGTAAGTAACTAAACAATTTTTACTTGAAAAAATTGGGTTGTAATGCATCATTTCAAACTTCTTTGGTGGTTGGGTTTCAATTAACGACACATCTCAGGAATAGTCGATCTGAGGCTGTACAAGACTACATTTAATTTAAATTCATACTTATCATCCTCATTTATCCCTGGAACTTAGAGGTCAAGGGGAAAATTGGTAACACACAAGCGGTGAGACAACGTGGCGAGAGCCGCATTTTCCGACCGTGTGGGAGTTCCTTGATGCGGTTGTTTTGTTCAACCTCAAAAAGATCTAATTTTTTTGAGAATTAGACTGTCACATCTTAACCATCAAGGGCTGGGTAAGTAACTAAACAATTTTTACTAGAAAAAATTGGGTTGTAATTTCAAACTTCTTTGGTGGTTGGGTTTCAATTAACGACACATCAATAGTCGATCTGAGGCTGTACAAAACTACATTTAATTTAAATTCATACTTATCATCCTCATTTATCCCTGGAACTTAGAGGTCAAGGGGAAAATTGGTAACACACAAGCGGTGAGACAACGTGGCGAGAGCCGCATTTTCCGACCGTGTGGGAGTTCCTTGATGCGGTTGTTTTGTTCAACCGACATCAGTAGGTTGTCTAAGGAGAAAGACTCCTACCGCGCTGCTGTAGGAAGCTAACCGAGAGATATGGCTGGCTACCAGCCAAATTAAGACTCCGAGCGCTTTATTGATGGACAGGTACTTGCTGGCATTCAGCAGCCTAGGTGTGGCTTGCTGGCTTTGACGAGATTAATTTAATTATTGATAATCATATATGTTTTAGTAGTTGACGGGGTGCGCCTACTCATTTTAGTTATATATAACAAACGGGTGGTAGGACACGTAAACGAGTGGTGTATGGCACTACGCTTATTCCTGTCACACTTTTAGGTTAGCTCTAGGAGCTATTTAGGACACTGGTCGCTCATCTGTTTCGATGCTCAGTAACCGTTGGTGGCACAGACATTCGGTCTTATGCTTTCGGCGGATCGAATGGTGTGGTGGTGGTGGGAGAAATGCCAAGCAAACCAATATTCTCATTCATCGTCTGAAGTAAAATCTTACGGTGGTTCAGGAGGGTAAACAGAAAAGAAAGAAGGTCATTTCAAAGGGCAATGAAAAATATCAATTTTCATATTAAAAACTATTCGATACGACAATCCTAATAAAAATCGGTACCATTTATGGATTATTCACAGCTAGTTATAAAGGTTTTCTTCAGTATCTCTTTTAAAAGATTACTCAACAGAGAAACCCTTACAAAAAAAAAAGAATTTTCTCGATCACTTTAGGGGAAGACACCGACCTCGTGACGATCCCGGTCGTCACATCACCCCTTGTTCATATCTTTGATTGGGGTTTACAGGAGGTCATCTTTAACACCCTGTAAAACTTGATAACAACACAGTTATCAGTTTGGCCTC